>NW_019419955.1:0-7401 GCF_000390285.2 Anoplophora glabripennis
GGTTAGACTAAACAGAGCCCAAACTGCATAGAAAATATGCGCTTCTCCCACTCCACCTTTCACTGCTGTGCAAAGGTAATCATGACCACCGCTGTAAACACTTTACAGATGTAGGAGCGAGTTACGCAAAGCCCACGTATTCAGAGTTTTGCAAACGAATTTTACAAGTTGAGTTAAACTGACTGCACATTATACAAATGTAACATTTTCTTTTTAATGTGTTCTGTAAGGCTAATCTATTTAATTATGTTACACTGTAAACTAAAATTTAAATAAAAAATTTTGCCTATGAAAATTTCTAGGAGAAGTGCCGCCCCAGTCCCCCCGCACCAGCCACTACTGGATACAGTGTGGACCATTTGAGGAAAATAGTTAAATGGAGAAAGATTTAGACAGTTCTGTTTGGTGCTTCCAGACTTCCAGAGTTATTTTGAAAAAAAGTAAATGTGTTATCGAAAATCGTCTGTAACTTTTTTATTTAGAGAAATTTTTAAAATCTGAAAACACTTTATCACAGCAAGTTTTTTCGTAGAGCATCACTGTATATTTAGATTTTCATTACGACGTTTCGGTTGCGAGGAACCTTCATCAAACTTTTTTCTTATGGGCGCTATGTTGAATTTGAGCATTTCTTTTGGCCTTTCAATGATATATTATAAGTCAGAAAAAATTTCAAAAACAACTTCAAATATCAATATTTTATTATTTTTAATAAATCTGGCAATACCGTATAATTTTTCGAAACTATTATAGAATAGTCTCAAATTTTTGTAAAAGCTTATCATTAATGTCATGGCGTTGAGTGAAAAAATTACGCTTTGCGTTATTCCAATGAAGAAAAATGTGTGTGTTGGAGTTATTAAAAATAATAAAAAAGAAAATGTGGCATTAAAGAGTTATTTTTGAAATTATCCCGAAAGACAACCACTAAATGGAATATGTTTTTATAGATTTATAACAAATTTGAGAATGTTTGGAAGTTTTGAAAAGCTACATGCTAAGAACTACGAAAGAAATAATAACTGGGGCAATAATAACATTTTTCATTGGAATAACGCAAAGCCATTTTGCTAATTTTAAAACAAGTGTCACTCTAACTGTTAACAATTAACTCTATGATTAACAATAAGTCAAAATGACAAGCAGTTTGAAACTAATCAAAATATTATCATCAAGGTGATTCATATACTACTAATGGGGCTTATCTTCGTAAACACGAGGCCATTGCTATCATTTTTTTCACTCAATGCCATGATATTAATAATAAAATTTTACAATTCTATAATAGTTTCGAAAACTTATGCGGTATATTAAAATATTGATTTTTGAGGTTGTTTTTGAAATTTTTTCTTACTTATTTATCATTAAAAAGCCAAAAAAATGCTCTATTTGCTCAGCTTAAATATGGCGCTCATAAGAAAAAAGAAAGTTGANAGATTGATAACGATAGGTTCCACAGTAACGTCAATTAAATTATCGAGTTCCCACATTTTCTCCTCTTCTTTTTGTACATGATGTATACATCTTTGCCAGTTATCTGCAGTTACTCGTTCCAAGGAATTTTTTAACAAAATTTTCACGTCACTTAATTTAAACGTCGTATTATTTCGCGCTACATCTCCTTTTACCTGCGCCCAGACTAATTCGATTGGGTTAAGTTCACAGTGATAAGGTGGTAACCGTAGTACCGTTATTTGGCGATTTGTTGCCATTTCATCGATAACATATTTTTTCTGATCTTTATTAAGATTGACAAGTGTCAAAAGTTCCTTTTTCACCATATTTGTTTCAAAAGGAATGTTTTTTCCGGATAACCATTGAATTATATCGGCTTTCCTGTTAGCATTAGTGTTACCCGATAATTACCTGAAACGAAATATTACCACGCCCATGGCCGGTTCTTATCTCGGGGTTTTATTACTCTCTTTCATTTCCAAACAGACTATAGGTCAAAATGGAAATGATTTTCACACCTGTATATTAAATTTCTTTATATTGGACCTAGCAACGCATACCTGTGAATTATACAGGGTTAGTCAAAAGTATGGAAACCCCAAAAATCTCAGTGGGAAAGCATTTTTGAGATAAATGGTGAGGACAAAAGTCTCAGCATTTTCCGCGGCGCATCCGATAGCATCCTCATCAAGTCATATCAAGATCAAGTCGTTTTTTTTAAATGGCGACCTTCCTTTTAAACCTCGGAAATGGAAAGAACAGAAAATTCTGGTCAAATGTTTACTGTAATTTTTTATTTGTAACTACGGAATCGGGGGAGAGACAGTCGTAGTCGTAGGTACCTGATGGTACTCATTAGTGACCTTGATCTCGAGGTCACTAAAAAATTGTGAATCCCTTCTATTTCATGGTCGAAAATAAAAAATGACAGCCGGAATAATCACTTGACATCTACCTGACCATGACTATTGACCTTAAGGTCACGGTTAAGATCATAATAACATGTAGAATTATACGCTCTCTTATTTCTAGCCTCGAAATAAGGGGTCGCTTTTCCAAAAACCGATATGACTTTGACATGTTCTTTTGACCTTGACCTCAAGGACTCACTAAGGAGTACCATTAAATATCTACTCAAAGACTGTAACTCCCTCTGATTCCATAGTTAAAAATAAAAAATTACAGTAAAAATCAACATTTGACTTTGAGCTAACCTTGACTATTGACCTTGACGTCACGGTCAATGTTATTTTCGGATGCAGAATTTTCTGCACTTTCCATTTCCGGTGTCGAAAAGGAGGGTCGCCATTAAAAAAAACGACTGAGCTTGATATGACCTTGAAACTTCACTGCTCATTTTGGTGCTAATTTGTGTTAAGGTTTAAAAATATTGTGCTTTATGAAGTTGAGCCACTTTTCGCGGCGACTCATATATGGGTTTTTTAACACTACTTTATACAGAATTATTGCCTTCATTCTGAGCTAGTTCTTGATGTGGTTTACAAATTTTGTGCTCTGCCCATTTTCAAGAAATATCTGGAGATAATAACATGTATCACAATAACTAACTTGACGATGCGAATCGTGTACAAGGTGTTTCAATATCCTGACTTGACATTCATGTCATTGATTTGAAAATTCAAGCAACGTTGATCGCGGTTAGTACTTGGATGTGTGACCTTCTAAGAAACGCTCGCGATGCTCGTCCACTTTCTAGCGGCCGGTGTATTCAGAGAAGCTATACAAATTTAGGCGAGGTTTGTATAGAAAAGGATGTAAAACCATTGGTCCCTCGTCTAAACAACGTTAGGCAAGTAAAATATCCCTACCCCACAACAAAGTAGGAGTTCGGCAAAATTTCTAGGTTGGGGATTTCTCGTCTCCTGGCGTCAATGTTAGCCATAATAGCAGTAATAGGCTGACGGAAAATAACCAAAAAGCTAAAGCTAACAGAAATGGGCGAAATACTCTCACTTCTATGCAAATTTGATCATAATTAACTAATTCTTTAATCATTGCCAACGTATTTTCGATACAAATGTGATTTAACATATGAGGTGTGTTGCGTTTTAAATCGTCCCTGCTACTAAATGTCTGGGCCTTCAAAGAGGTCAAACTGGCTGGTCGGGTCCACTGAGCAGTTATTTTCTAGAGTATCGTTAATTAAAAAGATTTAGAAACCTGGCCTGAAGGAAATTAATAGTATTTTTCTCATAGACCTATTATTTTCATATTATTTCAGTTATAAGTTATGTCACAACTTTCTATTTAGTTTTAAAGATCCTAATGAGACCATTTTTATTTCCTTCGCTATAGTTTCCCTTGGATATTTGTACAAAAACCATTGAAGAATAAAACTCTTAAATTGAACATAAAGTATCACGCTGACACCAAAACCTGACCTAAAGTGTTTGTATAGTTTTAGAAAATTGTCTCTTTATATGATTCATTAAGAATTGCTAAATTCGGACCTGGAAATACTAGATACTAAAATATGACGTTTGGGGGAAACATGCCTTAAAACAAATACTGACAGTTTAAGATATACTGGTGTAGAAAATTAGAATTTTCTTTTGTAATTTCTCAATAAGTTTGAAAGTTTTTGTAATATCAGTTAAAATATTGTCAGTTTTACGTTTCTTTAACATAACAAATAATAATTTTCGACGAATTTTAACGTAGCTCATAGGGGGCGCTAGTTATATTATGTGGCTTAGGTAAATCAAGGAAGACTAATTCCCCACATAATTGTTGTAAAAACGAATAGCAATTCTGAAATAGGATCACTGTCTATGTAAATTAGGGACTTTTGTATGATTTAAATATCTATTTCTGCTTTCCAAATATTTCATATTAAATGTTTCAATTGACATATTATTTTCTATTAAGGTGGGCTGTTCTAGCTGCCCAGAAAATGATATGCCAATGAAATCTATGTCTGTCAAGTACTTATACAAACAGATACGATGAGATAAAGATAGATTGACTTCACAAATAAATTTAATAGAAAATGGAAAAACTGGCATTTCTTTTATTATTTTCTAATCCTTATAACTTAAAACTTGAGCTAATCACTTTCCAAAAAAAAAATATCAATTCAATTTCACTGGAGGTTGTGGAAGGGGCTCGAAGTGAATTTCCTAAGGGGGCAAATATTTAAAGTTCCGCCTGGGTGACATATCACAAATAAAAGAATACAGCCTTTAAATGTGGAGCATAAATACTATTAAATTGAAATTTTTCTGCAAATTTTTTATTTTAGAAAAATTGTATTTACTTTTACAGTAAAAGTGTCTCAAAATACGCTTTCACTAAAAACAAGTAATACCTAACACTACACTACTTTATAATAAATTTTACATTTGCTCTATATTTTTTAACCATTTAAAGTAAATGCATCAAGTTTGACATCTACTAGGTATTAAATTATTGCGACGCAAAATGGGCATGTAATCTCAGATTTGCGAAGAAGATAGCCGGAGGGCTGATTGCTCAACCGGAATTTAAGCACCTGGTAGGAATAAATTCTTGATAATCGATAATATGGTTCTCTTATCCCTCATATGACAGGGCTTTGATTTGTTTTCGGTGCTTTTTACTTTCTTTACTCTTCTGGAAAGAGGATTTATCGTGCTACGACTAAATGCTGTGCCGGGAATATCTATTGATTAAAGTAAGAGTCAGAAGGCTACGCATCGTTACTCACATTTTCAGTGACAAATTACTAAAAAGGGGAAATTTATAGAATATAATTCGAAATGGAATTTAGGTTAAATTATACAGAGCCTTCAAAAATGTTTACAAGCCACGTGACTGCCGAGCATAGGCAACCCTAAATCTTAGCGTCACCAATATTAATGATTCGTTTACAATGAACAATGACAAACCGTTACGTCTACGCTCGAAATAATGCGATTGCTGATTAGTTGAATAGAATCTTGTGAAAAATTAGACCAACCACCAGCTGATGAAACAGAATGTTGTGTTTCAATGAAATTTTCATTTTATTGTTTTAATAATAATTTTTAATTTACCCGAGATTTTATTGCCAAACAAAATTACTAGTACCTGGCTTGTAAAAATTTTTTAAGGCCCTGTACAAATATATACATATTCTTTTTTGTAGAATAACATTTCTGGAAAAAATCGGTTAGTTTTCTGATTTTATTTAAAAAAATGTGTTTCATTTTAACACACAACAATTCTTAATGTTTAAATGCAGTACCATTAAAAAAAATTGACGGATTTGCAAAGATAAGAACATAATTGAGGAGCACCAAGCAAAAGGCAATAAATCCACTTTTTATAATTTTTGATATAAAGATGAAAAGTTACTGCATTTACGTCAATCTATGATTAGGAACATCCATTTCGATCAAAACGCTTTAAATCCAATAGAAATAGCCATATTAGGATTACTTAGTTACGCAAAATGCGTTAAATTCATCTTTCAACTGAGCAAACTGGCACAAACTCAGTAGAGTTGACCAAAGCGCAATAAATCCCTTCAAAAGATTTCTGTTTAATGACCCAAAAATTATTTTATTTATATTGTATTAGATGGTCTTTTGCAAATAGATGGCGTTATATATTTTATATTTTGGCACGTGGGGGTAGGAATTCGGATTGGTTTATCGCCCGATGTAGCCCAGTACTGATCCCACTACTTAGTTGAATTTAGTTCGTCTTAAAATTTGGTGCTGATTGAGCAAAATGCAATAAATCCACATTCTGGTTGAGCAAAAAGTCATAAATCCATAAAAAAAATATTATTGGAAATATCATACATTTAAATTTAAAATATTAGTATTCCGTACAAACAACATTATTTAGATAATTCTGAAACAGATAAAAACATTAGTTTTTACGGTATCTCGTTTCATTAGTTTTTCTTCATTTACTCAAAACCACATATTTTGGATTTATTGCCTTTTGTTGCTCCTCAATTGGACTATAAAATTAATTTTTACTTACTCAACCCATTGTCAGCGAGTATAACCGAGACGTTACGGTATATTTTCTAAACTAATTTTTCATGCCAAAATAAACGAAAAAAAAATAAGATTAATCTTGTAAATAAAATTTCCAAAAGAAAAAATGGCGACAAAAAATGTAGACAAAATACCAAGGAAAGTTTAGATATGTTGTAAAATTATATAAGTTTAAATAATTTATAACTAGGTATTAATTATAATGATTTATCTACAAAGTGTAACTAAAATATTTGGTTACATTTTAACTGATGTACTATACAAACGAGCAAATAAGTTTCCACAGGCATGTCATTTTCGAGATACAAGTTGTTAAAGTTATAGCATATAACCTTGTATCGGGTGACACAAAATTCACACAAGATTTGAATTTTGCGCCATTTATGAGGTAAAGTGTTGCCAATGAAAAAAAAAAGACAGCGTGACAGCTGACAGTTCAGGATTATTAAAAATTGAGCACTATATGAAAGAACAACGCTTTTTCATTGTTGAGCAATATTTTAACAATAATGAAGGTTTGGCAGCGTAATTTTCACGTAAAATATGGTCGGAATAGTGATTTAACTTCATCAGCTGTGAAGAGATGAATAGAAAAATTCACGGAAACTGGACCAATTAGTGATTTTAAACACTCTAGCCCTCCTTCAACGAGTCGTTCAACACAAAACATCGAAGCAGTTCGTGAGGGTGTTGCAGGAAGTCCAGGATCAACAGTTCGGCACCGTGGTCAAGAATTGGACATTTCGTGAAGCTCTCTATAGAGTATTCTCACGAAAGGTATACAGCTTCATGTTTACAAAGTTCAATTGACTCAAGAACTGAAGCCTACTGACCACGTAGAGTAAAGAGAGTTCGTTGAATAGAACAACTGGATGCTGATTTTTCGAACAAAATTATTTTCAGTAATGAGGCGTCTTCAGCTTCATTAATGAACAAAATTGTCGCATTTGGGGTT
>NW_019419956.1:0-7321 GCF_000390285.2 Anoplophora glabripennis
TCAACAAAAGTAACGGGCCAAAAAGTAGAATGTCAAGTCCAGTGGTATGGAAATTTGCTTTTTAATAACATTTCCTTAAAATATGAGATTTGACAACAATGCGTAGCCCAGTTCCCAATTCTGCATGTGCTGCGATTAACGCTCACTATTGTTTCGAGCTTGTCTAGCGGTGGGGTATGAAAATTACTACAAAAAAGGTAAAAAAGAAATGAAAAAATAAACTAATGACATGTTTCTAAAGTCCCCCCCAAAGTTACAGCCTGTATAACATTTATATTAGCACGCTA
The DNA here is from genome assembly GCF_000390285.2 of Anoplophora glabripennis. Classification (NCBI taxonomy): domain Eukaryota; kingdom Metazoa; phylum Arthropoda; class Insecta; order Coleoptera; family Cerambycidae; genus Anoplophora; species Anoplophora glabripennis. The sequence continues at coordinate 288 of NW_019419956.1, forward strand.
AGTGGGTAGAAACTTTTATATCCTGGATTTTAACAAAAATTCATAACTTTTCCATTTCTATCATAATTTTTCTCTGCCCACTGTTACCAAAAAGTTTTAGACCTCTAGTAGCGACAAGAGGGGCGGAACAGGGTCGTTGGCGAGTTGATCCCTTGTGATGTCGAGTTTATGGTCACTCCAACTGTGAAAAGAAATCGAATAATACAGTTTTAATGAACTTACCAAGATGAAGTTTAAGATCGGCAGCCGATTGCGCCGATTCTATCGCTTTTCTCTTGTGCATCTCCATCGCCTGTTGTCTGAGCGTCAGCTCCTTCTCCACAGTCGCCAGAGTGTTCTGCAGGATCCTCTCTTTCTCCTCCAACTTCCTGACCACTAGATTAGCGGCTTCGACCTGCGTCGTTAATGTAGTCACTTGCTCCTTTAATACGTCTTTCTCCTCCCTCGCCAACTTGTGCAGCTGATTGGATTTGATCCTCTCCGACATCAGCTTGAAATTGGCATCGTCCTTTTCCCTCAGCTGCTGTATTAGCCTCGAATTTTGCTCCTGAAATAATTTTAAAGTTATAATTGCGTTCGGATTTATAATTCTTTTTAATTATTACTTGCATGTCTTCAAAGGCTTGTCCGGTCACTTCCATCTCGTTAAGCAACGCTTCTTCTTCGTGCGAACCGACGAACGGCCTCATCTGGTGTAGGACGTTGTGTCCGCCCCAATTTCCGTCATTCGGTTTTTGGTTCGCCACCTGTTTTTGAAGTTCATACTTCTGTTCTTCAAGTTGCTTGATCTTCTTCAGAGCTTCGTCTTCTGCCAGTTTTCTTTTATCGTCCCGTTTATTATCCTGCATTTTCTTTATCGTCTGTCTGAGTTCCTCCAGGTCGGTCCTAAGCTTCTTTTCGGCAGCCATTAGTTGTACCTTGTCCCTTTGTTCTTTACTGACGCCCTTGTACATGTCCAGGAGCAGTTTCATTTCTTTTTGCTCGTTCAAAGCTTTCCTATAACACGACACCAAATACTCTAGTTTTCATAAAAATCATTAACGGATATGGTAAACTTACTTCAACTGATTTTTCAAATCTCGCACCATCTCGTTTTCGGCTATCTTGGCTTCCTTTGCTCTCTGGGCTTCCCGGTGTTCCTTCTCTGTCTTGACGGTAACTTCCTTCTTCACTACGTTCTTTTCTTGTTTCACAGCACCTTCTTTCTTTGCCGTTGGGGAAGATCCGGATCCGGAGGCTTGGTCTTTTCCTTCTGCATCTTCTGTCTGCTATAAAAAGTTATATTCAGAGTAAAATAAGTAAGTTCCTCGATAACCAACCTCGGTGTCTTCTTCCTCCTTCTTAACGGCGCTCAACATTTGTTCTTCCTTGACCTGAGCCCCTCCCTCGCTATTTGAAGTGTCTTCCTCTTTTATTTCCTCTTTTTTTATGTTGTCCTTGCAGTCCTGGTTGGCGCCTTGAGCCTGACTCAGTTTTGTCTGTAGCTCTTCGATTTCCTTCCTTAATTTTGGTATTTCCGTATTGGCTTCCTTGTATTTTCTCTTATATCTGCGACAACAGGAAAATGTATCTTCGAGATATACTAACAACATATTTTTTTACCTGTGTACTTCTCCTTTGAGTTGCTGAGTGTTATTTTGCAAAGAAGTTATCAAATGCCTCATTTCACGATTTATAGGTCCCGTCTGCTCGTTAGCCGCCAGATTTTGCTCAAACTCGATCCTTAGCATCTCGTACTCCTTTCTAAGTTGGGCCAGGAAGTCCTCAAGTTGCATCACTTCTTGTCTCAGCTTTTTTTGCGCAATCAGTTCCTCTCCCTAAAAAAAAGATGATGATAATTATAAAGCAGTGATGGAAGTGGAAGGAGACTTACCTCCATCATTTCTATGTTGCGCAAATGGGCATTTTTGCTGGTCTGCAGTTGTTGTCTAGCTTCATCCAGTTGTGTCTTCAGTTGCATTGACTCATTATATAGAACGGAAAATTGTGACTGCAGGCATTTATATTCTGTAGTCTCAACGATGACACTTTCTGGCAACTGGCGAATCTGTGGAATTATGATTAATTGGTAAAACAGCGCAATCAAAATATGAACAAATGAAAAAGTATAGTAGCCAAAAGATAAATTTTATATAAAATATTACACAGGATGTAACTTTACGCGGGGAACAATTTTTTTTTTGGGTAATAGTACGTTTCCTAGAAAACGAAATTGCAATAGAAAATAATTTTGTAAAACACATTGTTCTTTTACGATTTTACATTTTATTTTAGTCACCTCATTTCTTTTGATGGATAAGGAGCACAGAAACCATGTTTTTAAAAAATATATATTTTTTATTGGTATGTGGATAGACATACGTCACTAATTTTAAGTGAAACTAATTATTTTTACTATTTTATAAAACATCTATATTAAAAATTTAATAAAAATATTCACTAAAATCCAATAAATTTGAAAAATTTTTAAAATCATTTCAAGTTTTTAATAACAACTATTTGTCACTATTTTTCTAAAGCACTACGTTTAGTTTGTGAATCTTAGTACATATTCGATCTCTGACATTGACCTAGTTTAGGTGACTTATGAAATATCAATCCACCTGATGTGATATGACAATACAGCATTAATCAGGCAACACTAATTTGGTAAAATGAGAATGGCAGAATATGTATTTCTTTTTATTACATTTAATTTAATTTCTAGTTTATTGGTTTACGAGAAGGTGTTTGCAATAAACTAGGTAATTTTGCGATATTCTCTCAGAAGTATCACTTTTTATTGGAATTGAAATAGAATTCATATAGTGGTATTTAGTGAAGTGTATAATCTTATTCTTGTGCTGTACAAATTTTCCTGACAAATGATCTGTTCCATGACCCTTTCATTCTCTGAAAACTTAAATCATTTTCAACAAACGGACAAAACAACGACAAAACATAAACTCATGTTAATTTCAACTACTTAAACCGCAGCATTTTAGGAACAAATCTTTTGCAAACTTGAATTTTCAGTAACTACGTTTTGTTTTCAGAATCCCATTCAAAAGTGATAACATCAAAGGGTTTCGACGTGTTTGTGTAGTATCAATTTACTGGAAAAGTTACGTTTTTGTTTATTATTACTCTAATAAGACGTAGAAGACACTGAACAATGGTTTTTATTTTACTTTAGCATAATTATACAGCTTTTTCAATGTGAATGTTTTAAAAAAAATTCATTATGAACTTAACTTTTCGTCTATTTAAATACGATCTTACCTAGTATCAGGGATGACAGTGCTTCCTCTTTTTATTTACAGAATGTAGTTCGAACCATCCACAAGCAAAAATAATTGTCATCATTAAACATGGTTTAAATTTAATTGTGCAAATGTTTTGAAAAAAACTGTCTTTCTAGTGGAAATAACTTCAAAACTAAAACAAAACTGGAACTGAACGTAGCCCGTTTGGTTAGGACAGAGCGAGGTCGTCCTGTCTACATGTGCAATGTGTATGGCGTACACAGACGCTAGGTTCGAAATGGTGTTAAAATGTCAAAAAGTTTGATAGGCGCTAAGTTTTATGGGATGCTGTAAGCAGATTTGGGTATAAAGAATTTTTTATTTTCGCTAAGAGGTTGAAAACAATAACCTTATTTAGCACATTGTACACTCTATTACAACACATGAAATTTGTCAAATAATCGAGATTTAGATCCATGAGAACCAAGAGACAGTCCTAGAAAATTGCAAAATTATTTACGATCAATTTATGAGCCAAAGGCATGAAAAGTTGATGTATCTATTTAATTAATTTCCTATATTTATTTGTGTTATTATTGCAGTTTGTTTTTCTTCATTTTAAATAGCATCAAATTTTGAAGAGCATTTGTTTTATTTTTTACATCAACAATATTCATTTTAATTTTACATTTTTTTATACCTAAAGTTTTTTATTTTTTATCTAATGTATTTAATTTTTACGTAACTTTTTCATTAATAAAGTCAACTTCTTTTTTGCATGTTATAATTTAAGATGTTTGTTTACGTCTATCAGAATTACGCAATTGATTATGTATTTGTCTTTACAGTTGCTGAAAATAGTTCTAATGCACAAATTTCAACAAATTTCTTCATCAGATTTTTCATATATTATTTTTAGCATAAAAAGATCGAAAACCAAAAATGATGTGTTAATATTTTTGAACAAATTATTTTTAAAAATGGGAAGCAAACGTATTGAATGGGGCGGTAAAAAATATTTTTACTATGCATAAATTCTAACTTACATCCATTTTTAACTTCTCGACTTCCTTCAAAGTTTCCCTGTGTGTTTGATGCAACTTATCCAACTCCTGCAACCTATTATTTGCCAACTCTTTCCATTCTTCCACCTCCTTAAGAAGGTCCTCAAGCTTAGCCTGTGACACGTTCGTCTGGGGTGCAGGTTTCTGTTCTTTGCCTTTATTATCAGGATCCCCGTGAAGCTGATGGTATGCCTTCAATTTCTCTACAGCCTCGGCAAGGTGAGTCTCTAACTTATCGTTTCTATTGCGGACTTTCTCGAGCTCATATTGGAGGTCGTCAATTTGGTTTTTCAATTCTGCGATCTCAGTTTCTTTAGCCGTGACAGAGTCTTGAAGTTCAGCTACTTTCAGGCTGTTTGTGTGGTATTTTTCATGCAAAGATGTGTGTAGAGCCTGTAAGTTGCGGTTTTCGGCTTGCAACTGAATGTTTGTCTGACGAATAACCTCGTCCACTGATGGGGCATCCTCTACAAAATGAAAAATAATTTATTTATGTACCTAAAATGTTTATCCATGAAAAAAACCATTTTGTCAACTTACGGCCTTCTAATTCTCCCTTAAGAGCCAACGTAATTTTCTCGTTCCTCTGCATTAACCTATCAAAGGCTTGAATAACTTTTGCAACAGCCCTCCTTGACACCTGTACCCTGTTTGCCAATTTATCGTTAAGTTCATCCTTATCCCACGTCGATAACTGCATTAAAAATGATGTTGTGGCTTCATTCTCATCTAAAAATAAAACTTAGAAAACTACCCTATTAGAAATAGTGTATTTACTTTTATTTTCTGACTCATCAGCTGTTTCAGCATCAAATCTCTGTAAAAGTATGCGAATATCTTCGTTAAGCTGGTTCCAGTAACGATTGACAACATTCAGCATAGCATCATCCTGTGTCTGTCGTTTTTCCAACTGCTCTATCCTCTGTCTCAATTCCTGCTCTGTCCTGCATCTCTGCTCAATCCTCTGCAAGCAATAATGTTAAATCGGCCAAGCGTACGACATACTCTCATAGTAACTTACTTGTGCCAATTTCTTGTTTTGGAACTGTAAAACTTTGATGTCCATCTCTTCTAAGGTGGAGACGGGCCCGATGAGATGAGGTTCAAAGTGAATTTTTTTAATTGGAGGCTGCCCTCCGCTGGAGCTCTCCTCTGCATGTCTCTTGGACATTGTTGAGGTTATGTTTAACAAACCCTGGAAAAAACTATTATTTACGAAAAAAATAAGTAATCGGTTATATTTCTTAAAGAAATTTATCTAGTTCTTTCCTAGAGTATGTTTATAAATTAATTCATTTTCAAAACTAAACAACGACGGGTCAATAACATGATCGAATTTTAAACTAGAGTAGATACGTGCCGCCACATTATGGTAAGCACAATGGCTTGAATAATCAAATCATAGACAAATAATTATGAAAAAACAGAATAAAATATAAAAATTTCACTTACTTTATTGATTAATTCTTCATAAGATTGTTTATTTTGCAGTGTACGATATACATACCACGGACACGGACGCAATCAAAAATCAATTCATTCTCGGTATCGGTACGCTTGCGCAATCGTAATCACTAGTTTATGCGAATCTACAATGAATTTTTGGTTCATCTTTCATCAGATAAAAATCTAAGAAAAGTAGTGTGGAAATAAGTTTGAGATGTACGTGATATATTGGAAATAATTTCGTGAAACAAGAAACAATGTTTTATGAGAGTAAATTTCTTGAACAAGTTTCGTCCGGAACATTTCTCTTTCTGCACGTCCACGTTGGCCTTGTTTCTGAAATAGAAATTTGTGTTTGTCAAATACGATGAGACTAATGAAAAAACAGATTTAAAAAGAAAGAGTGTAATGTGAATTATAGAAAAAATATGATTCTGAGGTTAATAGAATTATGTGAATTCCATTCCAATTTATTGGACTGCTCGTCAGCTCGTCCCTCGTCCGAAAACCACAAATACAGAAATGTCAGAAAATCGTTTATGGCATCTATCCAAGAATTCCAACAAGCTAGGAATTTCTGATCAAATGATAAAATACACTAAAAGTGACCCAGGCAATGGGAGATAATTTTGTGGTAAAATGGGAATTTTATGATGTCTTAAAATTCACTGATTGACCAAGTAGTAATAATACAATTGACTGGTAAGTTTAATGATACATTTTTATATGTATTTATACTGCCGTGGAACTTCTCTTTCCTAGTGCAAATATTGTGTAAATTCCAATTGTCACCAAGTCACCATTTACCTAATGTTTACCTATGCCAGTTTCCTGACCTTCCACATCAGAACTACTGTAAGGATCATAAAGATTGCAAATTAAATTAACTCGGCGTCTATTGATTATTTATTGACTTTGACTAATTGTTTTTACCCAAATAATAACAATAGAAGCCCTTTTCTTTTATTCGTGATTTCGGAATCACAACGCGTGATCCGATGGAAACCAATCAGGTTGCTAGATTTCGGATCATAACACGTTATGAATCTGAATATTTATAAAAGAAAAAAACTAGTATTTATAACATAAATATTTATTTTTAGACAAATGGAGACGCTGTGACTGAAGGCATATTGGAAAATTCATCAGAGAGTCAAGAATCTGATCACTCTCAAAAGGTTTAGCAAATACTTCAACTTCTGACACTTTACATTGTAATACCCCACTTACATAAAGTAGTCATATCAACCTCATCGAGATGCAAAGTTGCAACACCTTCACCCTCAAGACTAAAATTTTG
>NW_019419957.1:0-4724 GCF_000390285.2 Anoplophora glabripennis
TAAAATAAAAATTAATTGTACCCTTTGTCAAATTTGAATTTTTTTAATTTTTGATATGCTATCTCAAGTTTGAAAAGTTTATTACCATTTTTTCAGAAAGCAGAACTTTTTATAAAGAATACGTTTTTTCGTATTTTACCCATTTGTTGAGAACTTAGTGTGTTTAATTTAGGTTGGTGTTTCGCAGAAAAAAGATGTCTACTTTATTCCAAAAACGATCCATTTTTGAGTTTTTTACTATTTTACATTTAAAATAATCCTTCGACAAAAACTGATTTTGTTTAGAAATATAATTTTAAATTCGGTATAGATAACAAAATTAAGTTCCTAAGCCAATGATTAATTTGGAATTTCCAAAATTAAAATATGATTTATTTTTATTTATTTTCTAAAATTTCTTTTGATTTTGTGTTTTTGTGAAAGGGGTAGTTTTGTAGTTATTTTCGATGTATTCAACTGTTAAAATAGTTCGTTTTCAAACAAAAATCTTTTTCTTAAAAACACAAGCTGGAATTAAATACACACATCCAATTTCAAAAATATTCAGTAGAGTTGAAATTATGGAGTTTTTAATCACAGTATGTCCCAGCATCTCCGCCACTGACTGGTTGACTTTTCGTCCATAATCACTAATCAGTTGCTAAATCATTGTCCCAAATTTCATCGATCTACGTCAAACATTTGAAGAGATATTTAAATAAATGTGATATATTTTTTAATTTAAAACGATCTATTTTTATATAAACTTTTTTTATTTTATCCTACATTTGAGTGATAACCGTTGATAATACAACACAGTTTTCAAAATTTAATTATCTTCTTAAAGCAGTAGGAATAAAATTTACAGTACGATCAAAAAAAGTATGGCAGGACAAAATTATGTTTTTTTAATGAAATACTCAACGTTATTATTCGCTTTTCTAAATCAATATCTAAAAATTTTTCTGATTCCGGTGATTTATGTTTTAAACATATCCCCCAACACCCAACAGTACAAGACATCATAAAATTCTTTTGTTGAAGTATTAAACTTGATGTGACTTCTATCAGCAACCTTTAATTATATTTGAGAATCTGAGGTTCGTTTATAATATTTAATTACACTATTAAGACAATGTCAGATAAAATATGTACGAAGCTCAACGTGGATATTATATCCTAGTCGAATAATATACATATACTCGTATATGCTGTTCCATTTAACAGCATAATTTTACTGTCATTCAGTTTTCTGATTACACTGTTATTTTTCTTATTGCCTAAAAAAATTTCATATCACATTGATGATTCTCGAACTACTGATCAAAAACTGTGTTAGGAAAATAAGTTACTCTAGTTTTTTTTCTGCATTTTGACGAGAGGATTCAGTTCTCAAAATATGTCGCTACGTTGCTATTTACACCCAGTATACCATAAAAATATAGTAGAAGTAAGTTGCTGTAATTATCCAGAGAAAACGTAATTGATTTATCAAATTTGACATTCCAATAATGAAATTTTTGTACTTATTGTTAGTTTAACAAATAATTATTACATAATTTTGTACTAGTGCAATTATTGATAATTACAGAAAAAAATTTATGAAGAGTAAATTAAAAAATAATAAAGATAATACTTCCTGTCTCAAATGATGAGACTAATCAAAATAATCGAGATGAACTGCAAATTAGACTTTATTGCAACCTTTCTCTTCTGTTTATTACTATTTATGACAGCTGTATTTCATTATATTTATGGGAATAAGCAATTTATTTTCTATTAATAATCTTACTTTCAGCTGTCAGTCTGTTGAACTAACTTTCCTTGTTACGAGAAATGTTATTTTTATATAAAATAAATCTTATTAACACATATGTGTTGGTAAAGAATTAGAAAATATAATGTACAAGGTCAGCTAATTTCGGATCTTTGGGGGATTGCTCATATTTCCCCAGGAGAGATACAAAAGAGTAGTCTATATATCTTTTAGAGAAAAAATGGAGAGTGGCGTTTTTAATTGCGAAAATGTATGATTATTGTAAACTCCTGTTTTCCAGTAACGGTCCAAACCATACATATTTCTCATTTTTTTAAATCTGGAATGTTGAATTGTATCATAAAATAACTGAATTACAAAAATATTAGGTATTTATTATGTCTACACTGTTTTTTTAAGAAAATCGTCCATCTGAAAAAAATATTTTATCCAAATTCAAAAAATTAAAAAATGTTTAGGATATACTATTTAATAATATTGAAATATTATAATTGAAAAACTAGCAGTTAGAAAAAAAAAACTGAAAATAAAAAGGTTGTTTGACATCTCAAAACCCGGGCAAAAATTAGAAACGCCCTAATGTCTCTTAAACGAATCAAGATACGTTTATCCACAACATTATATTTTAACTATCTTTTTGTCTCATGATAGCTTCGTGTGTGGCGAGCCTAAGGGTGTCCATACATGAAAATATATATTTACACGTCCTCTACAAATTTTTACATCGCATTTAAGCGACGTTAACGATAATGAACCGACATTCCCCACAGTGTAATGCCAAAGCAGGTAACCTAAACCACAGATTTCTTAAACCTTTTTTGAAACGCAAGGCATCAGCGATCACGAGAAACCAAATACCGGATACACTTAGATTTTTATCTGATCGCGCAGCTACAAGAAACCCATCGTAAAACTGCAAAAATAAAGACCCGCTTTGTCTTCCTCACGGCCTACCTAAGCATTCCTGGGAGGTCAGTTAAATTTACTTCTCTTTCGATTCCAATCTCCATTCATCGGAGACAATGAGAGCTATGAGCTAGATTCCAAAGTAAGGTACGCTTCCTACTGCCCCAGAAAGATATGCGGTTCATTTTTGTTTTATTTTACGATAATTACGTGTATTTAACAACAAATTTCGTCCACTAAGCTGTACGTGGAAAAAAAGCGATAAAAACTACACAATATGTGTCAGTCGTGTCATGCTGTTTAAAGCTGTATCTATTAAGGAAGTCGTTAGAAGCGCCAAGACGATGGATGACGACGATAAATAAAATCGGTATTTACCGAGATATTAACAGCTTGCAGATGGCTTGTTTTTTAATTCATAAATTCTGGTCGTGTCCGAAAAGAAACAAAATTCGGGCCAAAAAATATAATTGATTAAATTTAAGTAAGAACATTATTTATTTTGTTATTATCATTATCAATTATCAAAATGTCCGAGACTTAAATCAACAATTCGATTATTCTGGAAATAATTAAAATTAAATTAGTCCATTTACAAATGCCCTGAGAAAAAGCGCTCTCTGAGCAAGACAATGTTGTCATATGTGGTTCCGATATTTCCCATTTAACAAGAAAACGTGTTTTATTGTTTATTTTTACAAAAGAAAATTACATATTTGGTTTTTTAATTGATTTTTTCCGTAACTTGTAGTAAAACAGTAAACACTGAAGGAAAGGACCCCGCACAAATCTTATGGAAATTGGGTCCCGGTCAAATTCGCTGAATTTTTGATATGTGATAGAGTTCATCATACTGGTCAATTGTCTCAATGGCCACAAAGCTCAAAAATGGATAGTTTGGCCGGTACAGAGCTTTAAAGCTCCGAATATCCTCCACGGATTTATGTATATGCGCAGTGTGTATAGACTTTTGAAATAGCCTATTTCATTTTTTTTATTATCTAGGTTTATATTTTTGAGGTTGCTGAATTCAGATCTGTTGTTAGATTTTCAAAATTGACAGTTGGCAGCTGTCAAATAGCTGTCAATGTGCTATAATAAAGCCAAAAACTTGTTTTTTTATGTTTTATCTTTCTTTTTTTTTAGTTCGATAAGTTCAAAGACGATATCAAATCAATAACAATGACTATCGGCAGCTGTCATTTAGCTGTCAACAATTCTTCAAAGTCCGGTAATAAAGTCAAAAAATTATTTTTTGTTTATAACTTCAAGTTTTTTAGATAAGTGAATATAAATATGATATAAAATTATTGTTGGTGAATTGTGCGTATATAAAAATGTGTGATAAATGTGTAGATAATTGTTAATTGAAATAAATAAATGTGCGTATTTATAAAATGTGTGTGTGTGTTCTAGTGTGTGTACTCGTGTGTATTTAAGTTTGACTAAAAATGTATGTGTATATTTTAGTAAATAAAACGTCTAAGCAAAAGCTTGTGATGTTAGTTACAATAAGAACTTTTTTTTTAGTTCTGAAAAGAACTGTTTTGAATATTTTTTTTAAACAACTGTGTAATTAAATTATTGATAATTAATATCAGTATGCATAGTTAAAAAAACTTTCCAAAAAATTTTTATAATTACGTAATCTGCAAAGGTACATATATAGCCACAAAAATGAATTTCGCTTGCGAAAAATATTCTTTTTTACATTTCATGGTGTAAAAAAGTTATTTAATGAAAGAGAAAGTGTAAATTTATTTTTCAATATGAACAAGTTTATAACATAATAAACCGACCTTTACCTATATATTATTATTTGCATGTGGCAACATTCGATGATATTCTCGGCTTACAGCTGTCACCTATCAATCAACTAACTGTCAAAACCGAGTTGTGTAAACACAATTGACGGGCATAGCACATGTTTACGGATAACCAATAACCAAGTTTAATAAAAAGTATTATTGTAAGTCCCTAAAGCCGAATTATCCCTCGTCCCTTTATCGAAATTATTTTAAGTCCCTAAATCGAAATTCTTCTAAGTCCCGTTTCACCCCCC
>NW_019419957.1:6561-7344 GCF_000390285.2 Anoplophora glabripennis
ATATCAGTTCCGACTCCAATAAAGAAAAAAACTTCTACAGAGCAGCTGAACTACATGGTAGATTTCATTGCGCTGCACAAAATTTTACTTCATGGTAAAACTAAGCCCTTTGATAGAGAATATTATAAACCATGCACAAATTAGATAACTAAATAAAAAATATACCTATACACGTACGTATAGACGTACAGATATTTTATAATTCTGTGATTTAAAACACGAAAAGGAAAAAAGATTTGTTGTGTTGCGAGGTTATGCTTAACTCAAAATGACACATCTAACACAAGAACGCATGCGTGACCCAATCTCGATATCTAAAACTACCACTTCGACAGAGTTTGACCGATCGACGTCGATTTCGACCAACAACTTCCATAGTAGACGTCGAAACAAGTTATAGAATACCGATGTTGCTCAATTCCGATTTGATGGGTTGATCTCGATTCGATTTTATACCTTTCTATTCGATTGGGAGTTACAGAATAAGGCTGATTGACTCAAGAGCGTATTGTAAGGTTGTTCGTTCTTTCTTAACGACAGAAATTCGGTTGTGAAATTGTAATATAATCATTATATGTACAATCTCGGTATAACCCGTTAGTAAGAGTGGTTATTTTTTTGTCAATCACTTTAACACAAATGTTGTCTTGCTTCACCATACATTGAAACGATATCCATCAACTTCGAGCTGCTATACACGTAAGCCATTTTCGACATTTGAAAAACTAATATAAACACTATCGCCATAACGATAATAAGTTGAAAATACTACAACTTCAATCA
>NW_019419958.1:0-1092 GCF_000390285.2 Anoplophora glabripennis
GGAAATTTATTGCAATTCGAATTATGTGATTTATAATTTTTGCATGTTGGTAAATCCGATCTTTATGGCTCTGCCTCAGTGGAAAAATATTTCCACATATTCTCAATATACTCGTGCACGATCCCGGAGGCATGAAAATATTAAACATATCAGCAATAATTGAATATACATACGTTTATCGATAAAATTATGGAATATTTTAAATGTATGCGTCTACTAAGGACATTTAAATAAAGGGGACTATGCATGTCACAGTCTATCTCATATGTTGGGTGAAGCTAGACAAGGGGAAAGCAGAGGGCTTTATTTTCATCCAACTGATGCGCGCGATTACATCTCCAATATCGTACATTTTGGATGGGTCAAAATAAAATATTTTATAGTCCTAAGTCAATATATTTCAACAGCTACTCAGTATTTTTATAATAAATATATATAATATTTTTATAACTTCTTGGAATCCCAATAACTGTAACCATTTCTTTCTTGTTGCACCATCCCCAAGCATCCTAAAAACGTTCACATTTCACTTTTAGAATACTGAGGCAAATTTTCAGTGAGACATAAAAATATATTCCCAAAGGAGAACATCAAATGGTTGAATGAATGCAACTTTCAGTTGATTGCATCTTCGGTATTTTTATGTATAAGTGAACCACCACCATATTTTTGCTGTTGTATTTATTCAGTTTTTATGCTCGTGCATTTAGTAAAATTGTAAATATATTTTTGAAAAGGTTTTTGTCGTAGAGGAAAATGAAAATGATGAATGATTAAAATTTGTAATGTTGGGTATAAGGGATAACATTGAAATACCTATAAATATATTAAATATAAATAATGTCTGTAACTTATTTGTGGTGCAGCATTTTCCTTTGATTTTAATGGCCAAACGTGGTTCATATTATTGTTTTCTTACTATTTCAGCAAAAATTTTAAAAAAATACCAAGTCAGTTTTATAAAATTTTACCGTTATTCAAATAAAAGTTACCCACACGCACGACAATGGCCACAGTTGCATATACATTCCAAAGTCACCTTCAAGCACGCTTACCTGTGGAAGGATAGCTGATGTGGATGTTTATAATCCA
>NW_019419958.1:3596-7374 GCF_000390285.2 Anoplophora glabripennis
AGTCAGTTTTATAAAATTTTACCGTTATTCAAATAAAAGTTACCCACACGCACGACAATGGCCACAGTTGCATATACATTCCAAAGTCACCTTCAAGCACGCTTACCTGTGGAAGGATAGCTGATGTGGATGTTTATAATCCAATTTCTTACAAATTCTGCACTGTCTAACCATATTCACACCTTAAAAGTTTATCCAAAATACATGTATAAACACTAATCACGTTTCACTTACTAAAATCACAACTATTTTCTAACAAGAGACGCCATATTCTGCCAACCACGGCAGAACGAACGAGGAACACGCTACAAATTATTGCGTAGTTGCCAAGTCTTCAAACATGGCAAATATGAAAAATGAAAAATAGTTTAATATGTACAGAATTTAACAATATTGTATGCATAACTTAATAATACTATCCTATAATAATAATTTTCACAATTGTGATGAAAATTGCGATAAAAATATTAAGTACATTTCCAGTATAATTATACAGCTGACAACAATGATACAATTAGTCTGTGAATAGACCAGGCTTCATCTAGAAATGTAAATAAATAAGTCCCCTTTATTTAAATGTCCTTGGCGTCTACCTAATGTCTCGACCTAAAAAGTTAAACCTGAGATATTTATTAAATTTATTGCGATTTGTAAACAATAGGTGGTGAAGTCAATAGAGACGAAAGGAGTGAGATGAGATAATGAATTGCGATATTTTCTACTAAAAAAATTAATAAAAATTTGTACTTAAGTTTCATTTTCTACTTTGTTACATGTAGGATAGACAATTACGATAGATAAATAATAATAGTCAAATTTACTCTTATAACACACCCAGAAATCCGCACAGAAGCCACTTCCTTCCATGTAGTGCTCCCGTTTCATCAACCCTTTAACGATCACGATGGAAGACCTCTAGGTCCCCAGGGCCACCTCATGCGAAGAGACCGTCGTCGCGAGCGAGAAAAGAGCTTGTTACTCTGTTAGATTGAAAGTAGGAGAATTGGTACGTTCCCTGGGGCAATCCGATAATGGTAGGTAAGTATGATAGTCGCGCGACATATGCTGGACGCGCTGCGTGCAAGCGGGGAACAACAAATATCGAGATAATTGCCTTAAGTGGCGCACGTCAGACGTGAGGTATTATTGAATATTGAGCGTTTCACTTTCATTAGCGTTATGCATATCGTTGTTGGAATGAATCCTCCGCACGCGATTAGTAATTTTGCCGAAACATACACGCTTTAGAGTTGGAAGGAAACTGTTTGGTCGTAGTTTCGAAATTCACTCATGTTTTGAAAAAAAATCGATAATTCTTCAACATGTTATCCACGGGGCACAAATCTCTCTAAAGCTACCAGAACCACAGACAGAAAGTCTCAGTCGACCTACGACGCGTATCGGTAGGCGCAAGGCGTGAAAACGGATTTCACGCATGTTTTAAAAATTTCCGGAACAGCCTTTATTGCCGTCATATTTTGTAGCAATTTTCATCATACTTATGAATTTTGGCAAATTCCAAATATTTTGAAACTCGAAGTAAAGCAAGGACTTAGGATCACTATTAACCAAAATCTACAACACTGCAGACGACAAAGATGGACGTTTTTCAAAGAAACAATTTTCCGATTCTGACTCGTACCTCGGTACAGGATTCCAACGTAGACCGTGTCCTAACCAGAGATGAAGATATTAAGGGATACACACTCATAAAGCCTCCATACAGCAGCCGTCCAAGGAGACAATATAAACTCTAGCTCTTAAGCTTTCATACAAGCCAAGGCCAAGCAATCTCGTCATCAATGGAAGAAGAAAGAAGAAAAAAGAACCATAAAAATTTTTGTTCTTTGATACCAGCAACTAATAATGATAATGAAGGGAATTGCAATATATATATTGAGATGAAATCAGATTAACGAGAGAAAAGTAAAATTTAAATTAAACATTTATTTAAAAGACAAAGCGGTAAAGGCAATGGTTGAAATGATTATTACAAAATTTATTATTGAGTTGATTATCATGTTAGTCAATTGGAGCATATGCCAAGATGTTATAAGAAAAATATAGTTGAAATTAATTAAAATGCAGAATTGGTAGATAGCAAACAAAAGTTAAAATGCCAGAGTTTGATTAAATAGTTAAAAAATAAGGTAGAATAAGAGTTAATAAAAGATATTAAAATCGAAAGACAATTTGTAGATTAATTAAAAGGATATGTCAGAAAAATGTCAAATTTAAAGTGGGATCCACAAGGAATTCAGTAGTCACTAGAAAGGTCAAATAATATTATAAAATAAGAAATATTTTGAAGTATAAGGCAAAATTGATTGTAAAGAAAGTAGAATAGGGTGTATAAGTGCAAAGGATAAAGTGAAGTGAAGTGAATTGAAAAAGGAAAATGGCACGTTAAAATAAAAAACCAAAAGGAGATATGTTGAAAGGCCTTTAGAAGGGAAAGAAAAATCAAGATTGGAAAAAAAGAAAATAGATTATTATTGATTAGTTACAGAAATAATTTTGAAAAACGACAGTTGTTGAAGAAAGAAAAGAAAACCTATAGAAATATAAGCAGTTAATAAGCGAGAGAGTGTAAAAAGATTCAAGTGGGAGAAATCAAGAATTTAAAAGTACCAAGTGGTAAAATAAGTGACCCAAGAAATACGAGACAAGCGGAGCACCAACAAACAAGGTCCAGGAAGACAGAAAGAACGCGGAATAGCAGTAGCAGGTTCCAGAGGCCAGTAAGAAAACGGAATATCAGTAGCAGGATCCAGGAGAGCAGTAAGAAAACCGCATATCAGTAGCAGGGACTAGGAGACCAGTAAGAAAGCAGCATAGTCGACAGGTTCCTGAAAGGAAGCGAGATAGGATAGACAAGAATTAAGGAAAACAATCAAGCAGAGTAAAGGAGAGAAATCAGTCGACAAGTCATTATCGATAATACGTATAAAAGGTACCTTTATAATAAAAGTAAAATTCGTATACGAAATAGCTTGATACAGATTTTCAAAAGTAAGAAGTTAGTATATAAAAAGTTTAGCAAGTCACTAATTTCATATTAAACAAATTTATTTAACTATAACAGACATAATCAAAATTGGCCAATCTTTGTAAAATTAAATATTAATCTTAGAAAAAAAAATAACCAGTTGTTAAACAAGAAGTTATAAGATAAAATGTCAATGTCTTAATGTATGCAACCAGTCATACATGAAATTCAATTATAACGGTCGTATCAATATAACATCTTGTTTAAGGTTTTGTAAATAGTGTGAAATACTTCAAAATATTGACTATTGTGTTTAACAGTTCTTATTGACAAATTTTGATATATAGATAACAAAACAATAATAAATTCATTTATTAATAAACCGTTTGTATTTATGGCTGTGATTGTGTGTGGTTTCTTGCTAAAGCATATAGTGAATAGAACCGACTACTGAGAGGAGTCTAGAGCTAGGTAGGGCAAAGGTATACAACCACCAATACACCAAAACCAAATTGATATCACAACAATAAAATTTTTTTTTGGCGCTAACATAAACTCTCGTACACACACAGTATCATAACAATATATATATATGCATAACAGTTTTCGCCTTTGTTCTTGTCAATAAAAAAATTAAACACTTATTTCAGAAAAGTTAACTAATAACATGAAATTGTTACAATGTGGAACATCCAAATGGAATAAATTCAGTATCTCAATTATTGTGTATATTTATAAAAAATCCCGAGACGTCGATTTTGGATTCTGAAAATACATCCTGCAAAGTAA
>NW_019419959.1:0-3744 GCF_000390285.2 Anoplophora glabripennis
CCATAAAAAATATGAAAGAACTTATTGTTACGAAATTGTATATAAACACCTACACTATAAGTTTATGTGATTTGCATACATAAGGAAAGCTTCTACTACTATGACTCTTTTGATAACAAAATACACAGGATGCTTTCGAAAGTCGGTTATCATTTTAAGAGGTTTTACCTATTGACAAACTGTTGCTATTCACAAAAAATCGCAACAATAAAACTTCCTTAGACTATGAGGTTAAAAAGGTGATTCATTTTTTAATTTTCAGGTATCTAAAAAAGCACTCATTTTGGATTTTCTGAGAAATATCGAGGTCAGGGGTAAATTTCACTAAATGTACCGTAATCACTGCCTCAAAATACTATGATATTCATATATTTGAACAAAATCAGTTTTGACCCATATTTGGGCCACTTTCCACCTAAATAGTGGATTTTTTGAGAAATATCGAAATCATGGATAAATTTTACTAATGGCATCATGTTCAGCGCCTCAAAATACTACGAACATAATATATTTGGACAAAATTAAGGGAAAAATCAGGTTTGACCTGTAATTGGGCCAGTTTTAACCCAAAAATTTCACTTTTCTCCGAAATTCATCGGGAAGTCCTGAATTTTGTCTATAGGATCGTGTTCAGCGCATAGAATTCCTTCGGGAATGACATGTGGGTTTCTTGGGTTTGAACTTTTTTTGTGTGCCTGTATTATTAGTCATATATTCGTACTACCGTGTGGAAATATATCATTGCTTGCTATCATTTCTAGTCGTTACTTTTTGATATTTCAATAATCGCTTTTATTCTGCGTTGTGGTTTTGTTGGGTTGGTGTTAATGTAGGCGTTGGTGTATGTTCGTTAAGGACATTATTGTTTTAACTTTTCGACTTTTTTGGTGAGTATGTGATAAACAGTTTTGTCAAAGTGCAACATGTGCAATAATAACGAACTCTAAGAGAGATTAATTTATGCCCACTCGAGCATAAGTCAATACGTAAATTTCAGTAAGAGACGCATAAAAATAAAAGAAGTTTGTGCTAGTATCTAGCCCGGCAAAAAATTTTAAGATCATTCCATAAAATATTCGCATAGATTACTCAGATATTTATTTAACCCATAAGTAGCTCGGTAACGTTATTTNACAAAATCAGTTTTGACCCATATTTGGGCCACTTTCCACCTAAATAGTGGATTTTTTGAGAAATATCGAAATCATGGATAAATTTTACTAATGGCATCATGTTCAGCGCCTCAAAATACTACGAACATAATATATTTGGACAAAATTAAGGGAAAAATCAGGTTTGACCTGTAATTGGGCCAGTTTTAACCCAAAAATTTCACTTTTCTCCGAAATTCATCGGGAAGTCCTGAATTTTGTCTATAGGATCGTGTTCAGCGCATAGAATTCCTTCGGGAATGACATGTGGGTTTCTTGGGTTTGAACTTTTTTTGTGTGCCTGTATTATTAGTCATATATTCGTACTACCGTGTGGAAATATATCATTGCTTGCTATCATTTCTAGTCGTTACTTTTTGATATTTCAATAATCGCTTTTATTCTGCGTTGTGGTTTTGTTGGGTTGGTGTTAATGTAGGCGTTGGTGTATGTTCGTTAAGGACATTATTGTTTTAACTTTTCGACTTTTTTGGTGAGTATGTGATAAACAGTTTTGTCAAAGTGCAACATGTGCAATAATAACGAACTCTAAGAGAGATTAATTTATGCCCACTCGAGCATAAGTCAATACGTAAATTTCAGTAAGAGACGCATAAAAATAAAAGAAGTTTGTGCTAGTATCTAGCCCGGCAAAAAATTTTAAGATCATTCCATAAAATATTCGCATAGATTACTCAGATATTTATTTAACCCATAAGTAGCTCGGTAACGTTATTTTAATGGGTACAAAATACCTTATTAAAATGTGGGTATTTCAAAAAACTTTTGTTGCTTTTGATATTTTAAATATGTGGTTAAATTTTGGCATTTAGTTTTGAGACCTGTATATTACATATACTGTTTCATTTTGACGGAAAAGGAAACTGTTAAAATTAAAACCCCACTCTCAAAAACACCCTGTATATTTGAAAATGCATATGCTGTATGTTTAGTTGTAATAATAAACATCGGACACTTTGTGGCGACAATCAAATAAATAAACAGTAATCTACAGTAGGTATGTCCACAGTTAGAGTGGAAAAGAGGGAAAATATTTTTATTTTTTCATTTTACGAGAAAAAGGCATTCTTGATTAAAATATTTGCTTGTCTTTAGAACGCGGTTGGAATGGAGAATTTTTTTTGCATATACAAGGTGATCAGAAAATCGGTAAATATAAAAATCGTTCAATAATAAACTGCCTTTGTTTTTAACAATACAGAAATATGTTAATAAGGAAAGTTGCTTGGAATTGAAATTTATATTATAATTTCAATTTTTGTATGAATCGTCCTACTGTGATAGAAATGGACAGTTAAACATTTTTATTGTTTATTTTACGAGAAAAATGCATTCTCCATTAAAATTTCCGTTGCTCATACACATTAAAATAACGTTATTAAATAAAAATTACTAAATAAAGTATTTCATGCGAGTTATATTTAAATAATGAATAAAAGACAGTGTTCTTGAACGATTTTTGTATTTATCGATTTTCTGATCACTCTGTATACGCAAGAGGCAAGTTCTCCTTACCAACCGCATTTTAAAGACAAACAAAAATTTTATTCAAGATTGCCTTTTTCTCGCAAAATAAACAATAAAAATTCTTTACTGTCCGTTTCTATCAAAGTAGACCGATTCATACACAAACTGAAATTTTATTCTTCACCGATTTTCTGATCACCCTGTACATGCAAGATGAAAGTTCTCCATGTCAACCGCATTTTAAAGACAAGCAAAAATTTTAATCAAGATTGCCTTTTTCTCGTAAAATGAAGAATAATAATATTTTCCCTCTTTTCCACTCTAGCCGTGGACATACTGTATATTATGCTAGTAAGCGGCAATACGCGTGTAGTAGCAGAAATAGGCTAAAACTATGATCAAGCCATTTGCCGCTCTATGCTCACGATACACAATGCTACTGACTGCAATAAAAACATGTGCCATACACTCAACCAAGCAAATCGACAAACTCACTCACAAGTAACAATGAAATGCACGACCAACGTCCCTCAGCAAAAAACTTGAATTGTTTACCGGCACGCCAGGCCGACAGGGCAGGCATTAGGGTGCCGCTAGATACGTATCGAATAAATTGATCGATGCGAAGCTTCATCAGACGCAAACATGTACATGTTATTGTACAGTGGTTTAGTATAGAAAAATAGACACTGCCTCTATTTGTTTCATACTGTTATGCAAATACTTACATATACATACAGGGTGTCCCGTTTAAAACTCCCCAGCTGGATATCTCGAAAACGGAAAAAGATAAATGATTTCTGAAAAATCTACTGTATGGTTTTAATAAATGGCTTTACTTGTGAGTACAAATCCCGTTCCTCTCAGTGCAGGTATAGATGTCGCTAAAATCCGAAAACATATTTTGTTGACAGCAGTTTTGAAAAGTGGCTCATATGAAAGATCTCTAAATTATAAGCAACTTTTGTGATATAAATTTTCGATAAATTTTCGAAAAGCCACTAGTTTCCGAGATACATGGATTTGAGGGTTTTTTCCCAGGAGGAAGATTTTTTAAACTTAAGTTTTCAGGCATAACTACAGCAGATTTTCGTCGTATTAGATT
>NW_019419959.1:5540-7337 GCF_000390285.2 Anoplophora glabripennis
ATGGACCGATGTTCCGGAAATCCCCGTTTCTTGTTGTATAGCTCGCACCGAGGTATGTGGATTAGTTTCAACCTTACCTAATACCACGGCAGTGTTTCTATCATTTGTAACAGTGTTTCTACGATGCTTCTTTTTGTTAAAAGAACCACAATGAAGCAAATTCGTCGATAAAAACAAAAAGGTTTTATGATCGGGATATCGACGGTTTGGGTAACGTACCTGATAAAGTCTTTCTGCTTCTCTGGAATTTCTACGGCATTCACCGAATATTAAAATTATGTCGAGCTTTTCTTCATTCGTGTACTGGACGATACTGAATAAATGTCAAATGTGTCAAAGTTGAAGGTGTAGACTTGTAGTTATGGTAATAGTAATATGTAATCGACTTTCAAGACAACAAAAAAAGGTGCAAGAAAACGACCAGTTTTTAAATAACATTATATGGACTGACTATGGATATTATTTGTTAATTTTGCATCAGTTTTTGTTAAATAAATATTATTTTATCTTGATCGAAGAGACTATGATTTGCGTAAACAAGATTAAATGAAGTAATTTCCTGTGATATCTATTAGTTAAATAAAATTAATAAATCACTGTTTTATTCAAAGCAATCTAATACGACGAAAATCTGCCGTAGTTATGCCTGAAAACTTAAGTTTAAAAAATCTTCTTCCTGGGAAAAAAAATCCTCAAATCCAAGTATCTCGGAAACTAGTGGCTTTTAGAAATTGTTTATATCACAAAAGTTGCTTATAATTTAGAGATCTTTCATGTGCGCCACATTTCAAAACTGCTGTCAACAAAATATGTTTTCGGATTGCAGTGATATCTATACCTGCACTGAGAGGAACGGGATTTGTACTCACAAGTAAAGCCATTTAATGAAACTATACAGTGGATTTTTCATAAATCATTTATCTTTTTCCGTCTTCGAGATATCCAGCTGGGAAGTTTTAAACGGGACACCCTGTATATTCTCATAATGTAAAGAGTGCAGTTATAAGAAGGTTGTCATATTTTGTTTGAATAAAATTATATAAAAGAGTACCCGGCCTACAGCTAACCCTGTACCACATTGCAGCCGCCCTAACATTTCCGACCTGTAATTATAACAAAGCATTACAGATTTCTCAGTGTGTAGTGGTTCATCCTGAAATTGTACACTAGCTTGATTCCAGAGTACACGCAGTTCGGGTTGTATCTTCAGCAACGTGAAGTATTTGCATGTGTAGATACCTTAAGAGTCTTCGGTCAGTTGGCCGACTCAGATTTTATGGCTTACTATCAAGAGCTCCTTGTAATGACGGAATTGCACGGTGATGAACTTTGCATGCGGCTCGTTAGCACCACGAACGGAGTTGACTACTAAATTACTTGGCTATCTCCTGGAGCGTGTACCGATTTTACATACCTTAACAAGATTCCAACTACTATATTTATCCACTTAAATCGTTGAGCTTTCTGTAACCGGAGCCTTTAACGTAGGAGCATGGTTGTTCACTAATGTTGTACACTTTGTGAAACATTAGAACGTCTGTTGATTTTTTGGGGTTGATTAAGAAAATTTAAATAAATGTTAGAAGTCGAAAAGTCCGTGTTTACGTGAACAGATCAATCCTATTCCCATGTAAGTAAGAAATTTAATTATTGTCAACAATTGTTCACTTTATCAAATTTATTTGCTAAAAGAATCTTTTACGGGACAAAATTTAAGTTCAAGAGATTTTTTTAAACAACGCGATATGTCTCAAGGAATCTAAACCGACGGCAGTTTGAAAATTGTTCGACCACTCA
>NW_019419960.1:0-7377 GCF_000390285.2 Anoplophora glabripennis
ATCAAAAGCATAATAGGTAAAATTGTATAATTATATATGTTTATAACAAATATTATCTGATAAAATTCTTTTCTTACTTTCAGATACAGAGACAGTTAAATATAACTGGAAGAAGTCTATATGTTATTTCGTAATATACTTATAGTGGTGAAAACAACCCGCTCTATGCAGAACAAATTAAGAAAGATGAAGAATTATGGAAAAAATCAATGGCAACAAATTTGGAACAATTTTATAAAAATTGTATACTACCAGAAATAATATACAAAAATATTCCACAGGGAAAAAGATGTATGGATCCAGAATATATTATAGAAGCTCAAATTAATAAAAAGAAATAATTTTATTTTATGATTTTTTAAATTTTTTCCTGTTCTACTGTACCTATTCTATTTATTTCTTTATTACTTTCATTTATTTACATATTTATTAAACTACACTGTTCCACAGAATTTCTGTTTATATTGGAGGTATTAAAGTACCTACAACTATTTTTTCAAGTGAAGTGAACTGAATACCTATTTCTCATAAAAAAAATTTAGTCTCAAATCGTCCTTTTGTACATAATTCTTTACACATTTTTTGGACAAAATAAGTATATCGTACATATTTTTTATATTTTCTCATTATTATGTATATTCACAATTAAAATTCTATTTATATTAATATGCAAATTTTTTTTATCAAGAATTACTTAATATTAATTATTAAAAATATAATATTTTCCATTTCTGTTTATACCAAAGTAAGCCGCTTTATTCACAAATCGTAATTATAACGTAACTTTCCGTTATGAACAACTTTTCTTATTAACATTTTTTTTATATTATCAAAAACAAAAGCAGTTTATTCTTCAACGTTATTAATTTTGTTAAATTTCTGATCACCCTGTATATATATAAATTACAGTTTTTCATGACGACCATATTCAATTAAAAAGCAAAATATTTTTTGTCACGAATACTTTTTCTAGTAGAATTGAAAATAAAAATGTTTTCCCTCTTATATACTAACCGTAGATACTAATATAGGTATATTAATTATAAATTATGGTTTTAAATAGACTAAAAATTGTTTATATTTCATATTTTCTAAAATGATATAATAGTATGGACTTCCACTCTTACTTATATACTTTTATATAAAAATATATCTAAAATGATCATGACATTCTTTAAATATTTACGTATCAATTAACAGAAACCATGACTACCAATTCAGAATCAGGTTATACCAAATTAACCACAATACAACAGCTGTTCGTTAAAAATAACCCGAGTGCATTCAAAAATAAATTTTTACTAGTGCGACATCTATTACAAATCAAGCGAATTAAAGGTCAGATATAATGTTATTTATGAATGAATATTTTTTAATAAATTTATTCCAATATAACTTTTTAAATAATAAAGTGTTGAACAAATTATGAAATAAAGTCTAATCAGTTATTTATTAAAAGACAACTATACATATAAAAAAATTGCATAATTCTATAATAATATGAAGAAATAATCGTTTGTTTGTAAAAGTCCAAAAAACCTTCATATTTAGAAATTAATTTCTCACGATATATTTACCTATCCCAATTAATTTTTGCTTTACTGTCTTCATTTATACTTTGCCAAATGTGATATGAAATTTTACTACTTTCTTCCATTGCTTTAAAAAGATATATTGGAATAAAAAAGGGCTGTTTCTACCATTTTTCGGTATAATTTAGGCAACCAGAGATGCATCAGTTTCCATCCTTAAAAAATGAAGTTAATGGCGACAGATCAAACGTCATATTAAAAATCTTATTACTTATATATTTCTATGGACTAACAAAAAGAATCCTAAGAGTGTACGTTCTATTTTCTTGTAACCCAAACAGTGACAAAATCTAAATCCGAAAATTCTGCGTTTTTCAAAAATTTATATTCCCCTCAAACAACACTTATTTTAGTTTTTTTGTTATTTCCATACCCGTATTATAGATTTAAAGTATTTTTAAATAATAGTTATCAAAAGAATATAGTTGCCATCGCAAATTTTCAGAATAACATTCAGGGGTTGCAGTTAAAAATATAAAGGGGTAAAATATTTCCACCTAGGTTTCCCTAGAGACATGTGATGTCCGTTTATACGTGCTTTGATCAGTATTTTACGGTTTAGTGCTTTCCTATTTTGCCATGACTACTAATTCCCATATGGATGCGCCCCGCAAAACATAAATAGGGCATTGAAGTGAATACCATTCGGAGTGTAAATGCACAGGCGAGAGAATACACAATGGGTTCTTTCCCACCCAGATTGTTTACCTATTTCGGATGGAAACAAACGCGAATGCAAGAACGCCTGGCTCGTCTCATTCAATCTCATCGGGCATTGTTAAAGGAGCACATTGCATGCAACAGCAACATTCCGGGTAGCTTCGAACAAAGAAACTTTTTTAATACCAGATCCAATGCAGCTACATCCAATTATGGGTGATATACGTTTACAAGAGTCCATGTTTATAACAAAGAAGTTGTTTTTAGAGTCTTAAGAAGCATTATAGTACTATACAGTCAACAAATGATGTGGTTGTGAGTTGATATGATTTTTTTTTTCATAAATCAGTCCTAAATAACATGTACAAATGGAATATCAACCTCCGTCAAGCTGAAATGAACAGTTTTGATAAATTGATAAAATGTAAAAAAATAGAAAACAAAAAGTGTTTTTCATCAGATGCTTCCCTTTCATTATAAAGAAAATTTTCGAGCAAAATGAGCTATCAGAACACTCCGTCATTTTCGGCTTGAGGGAGGTTCATATTATATTTGTACAAGTTATTTAGAACTAATTTATGAAAAAACAAGTTAATATCAAGCGACAACAGGATACACTGATTTTTTTTCTACTACCAGGGCTGAACAAAACCCAATCGACAATGGCTGATAAAAAATAAAGACATTTTTTTTAATACCTTTTTTTTAATACCTTTTGCAATATTTTTAAACAATTTCATGAATTTTTACATTTAATTAGTTACGTCATTAGTCTAAATTGCGCCTATTTACGTCAAACATTTTAATGATATTTAGCATATGTCGAAGCAAATAAGATATTTTTTTACCTCCAATTTACAATTGTTTTTTTTTATTTTCCAAATATTTATAGTGTGGCAAAATACCCAAAAATAAAAAAACTACTTAAAACGTGGCAATTACAATATAATCTTCTAATACTGACCATCCTAAGGGAATTAAAAGTTGGTCACTAAAAAGTAGTGGTCATTTAAAAGAGAGTACATTAAAATTATAATTATCGATGTACGTTTAGCATAGTTCATTTGTCACAAAAAATTATAATTATTGCAGTTTAAATTTATAAAGAACAAAATTACTCATACACTAAATTTAACCAAATAGGTATTCCTACAATATAGAAGTATGTATAAATGAAAAATGCATACGTACATATACAGGGTGTCTCATTATTAGTGTCCAATAATTTATCACTTTATTCTATTTCCAAAAATAAGAATATTTTTTCATATAAACATGAGTCCAGAAATGCTTCCCAAGGGAGCTACGCCCCTCTGAGTGGGGCCTCAAAAAATTATTTATTTTTTAATATTTCCGAAATGGGTTCAAGGAAAATTATGAATATTGATATCGTGAACGCTCATTAAAAGTAGAAATAGATCACAAAATTTTTCAAAAATTTTAGTCGGGCGTCTCAATTGGGGGGTTGTCGGCTAAAATTTGTCCCAATTTTTTTTATTGTCGAAATTTTCAAATTCAGATGCCAACATAATTATAATAGACTCTCATTTCCTCTTACAATGTATAATGATAACATATCAAAATTCATAATGGTATATGTACCCATTTTATTAATGTATGTAATGAAAATGCTTAGATCCGTTTTTCTTGGAAATGGAGCATTTTGTCGAAAGAAATAAAGTGTACCTTTTTTTGTAGAGGAAATGAAGGTCATTCATATGTTGGCTTCTGAATTTGAAAATTTCTACAAGCAAAAATATTGGGTCAAATTTTACCCCCACCCCAATTGAGACACCCGATAATTTTTTTTTTAATTATATGATGATCTATTTCGACTTTTAATGAGCGTTCATGGTGTCAAAATTCATAATTTTCCTTCAATCCATTTCGGAAATAGTAAAAAAAATTAATTTTTTGAAACCCCATTTAGGGGGGCGTAGCTCCCTTAGGAAGCATTTCTTGATCAATGTTTATATGAAAAAATATTCTTATTTTGGCAATAGAATTAAGTGGTAAATTATTTGACACTAATTATGAGACGCCCTGTATACAAATACTTAAATATGAATAAGTACGATTAAGATTATTATTATTTTTTGATTGTTTCATATTTTTTAATTTATTTTGATAAAATTCAGATTCACATTTCAGTAATAAGCTAGAAATATAAGTAGCTTTGGCAAAATTGTTTACATTAACAAAAAAATTTTCTAAATCTGTTAAGCATTGCCAGGCTTCTAATAAGTTTGAAATACTTGACAATGAAATACTTCCAGCTTCCTCATTTTCAGTTTCAGAATCGGAAGTACTGTCACTTGTTTCTCTGATCTCTTCAATGCTGTCAATGCTGATGGTCACTACTGCACTTTCTATTGCCACGTCACTATCAATCGTTGCAAATTATTTCAAATTTATAAATTGGTCTTTTATTGCAGGAAAGAGTTGTGCGAGTGGATACTGTATTTATCTTCAAAATCATCCACATCGATATCTACATAAATCCGGTTGTAGAAAAGCACCTTTTTTATTGTTAATGGGGATAAATTTCGCTAGGCTAGTAGGCTACCGATATCCACATCAAAACATTGATTATGAACGAAGTTTATCTAAAACAATACCAAAACGTTCTGCTGCTATGACTAAACACTCACGCTGTTTTCTTCTTTATTGAAGAGGACAATTAACTATTCACATAGCCTCTTAAGCTTCTATAAAGCATTTTAAAATTTTGAATTATACCAAGGGTTAGAACTGTGAAGTTGTACTCGTATTCGGCGGAAGAAAAATAAGTTTAACATTGTTCAGTGTCATTTTTGATTGATCATTATCCAAAAATGTATTATACTAATGCGAAAACATGGCAAACAGAAAATAAATTACGCCATTTGTTGACATTATCTTAAAAATAATTTATGATGTAACATTTTAGTATAAATTTCCAGTTGTGAAAACGACTCCTGTATGACAGAAATATTTCTGCTGCCAACATCAAAACAGTAGCAAATATTTTCGCAATATCGACAACAAGTGCAATTCTTATAAAACCCAAAAATACTTTTTCTAGAAAATATGACTGCTTTTTGGCGGTCTTCGAACCCGACAGTTGCAAACAGCAATTGCGCGATTACCCGGTACTTATAAATAGCTTATCCTCGCTCGTTATTTCTCGCGTTATCGTATCAAACACCTCGGGGTTTAATAAATTGGCGTTTAGAAGTCATATTAGAGATAATCTCTAACAAGAAATTATACACATTTCACGCCTTGCATCGGCGTTTAAACCTCGATTTTATAGCTAGGCGTGAGCCAAAATAATAATTTTGCTGTGCAGTGGAGAGGAGGATTCATCTCATTAGGCAGCAGCGTAGACGGAGGCAAGATGATATACACAGACATAACTGTTTTAGAGGTAAAATTCTGCTATCCTTTTAGAATTTTCTTTGTCTGTTTAAGGTTGCAGGATGAAATAAATTTTGGTATTAAAGTACCACAAGTCTTTAAAGAAGATATAGAGATACTCTTTTGCGGTGCTCGCTTTCCATAGAGTTAACCTGAGGCAACAAGTTCTGGAAATGTAAAAATAATTAAATGAAGAATCTTTATAATCAAGGCGACAATTACACTGACAAGATACTACGAAATGTTTCTATAAATACAAATACTTCGTTTCGGATATAAAATAATATAAAATTAAAATTTCTGACAATCAAGAAAAAGTTAATATGGTTAGAGCCTACTTTCTGTCAGGAGAATACGATGTTGTTGCAAGAATACTATATCAGGTGGATTATCGCCACCGACATGTATCGGATAAGAAAATGTTTGTAAGAATGGTTCAGCATTAAGAGATTATGGGAACTNAACCCTTACGATACCTTAAAATCTCCACCACTGGCACGTCCAATGAATTCGAGAAGGGTGCGAAAAAGTAGCTATTAATAGTGGTAATGTGTGTACAAAAGCTCAGTCCTGTAGTTCAAACGATTCCTAAGATATTGGCGAAAAACTAAAAAAAAATTAAAGTTTTGACACCGTGTATCTCGAAAACGAAAGAGGAAAAAATTGTTTCTTTTTTCAAGACGAATTTACAGTTTTCCGTTGCGACACTTATTTAGGAACACCCTGTATATCGGATGTCCGGTAAATAGTGGATAACTTTTTAACCGTGGATGGGGGACCTAAGGTCGTTCAGAAAATCGACTTTTGTCTTAGTACAAAGTCCCTTCGTTTTTTAGTTATTTCGGTTTTTTCGAAATATCCGCCATAGGTTACTTTATTGGTCACATCGGCCACAAGAGAACGTATTATTTTTCAGTTATTATTTAATTTCATTTAAAAATTATAGTAAATGTTCAAATTGTCTGCCGCCTTCCTTGATGCAGGCTCTGCGCCTTCTTATGAGTGCCCTTCGGAGCTTTCGTTTGTATCTTCGATGACTAAAGTAAAATTTAAGTTTAAGATTTTTTTAAATAAGAACTACTATCGCTAGTTAAAAATTTTGATAAGCATCTGATAATAACACAATTCAAGAATATTACGCAAAAAAAAATAAAAAAATTGTCTTGACCCCATAATGACCACGTGGTCAGTGATCAGTGGTCAAGGCATGGTCACCATTAAATAGCCAGAGAAAAATCCTAACTTTTCCAATATTTGGTTTTTCCGGAAAATGCATATCTCGCGAGATTTTTTGGGGTTCCCATACTTTTATACCACCCTGTAATATCTCTGAACGTAGAATTTCCTGATCTTTCCGTTTCTGGATAAAACAAATGGGGTTTCCATTTGAAATTCCGAAGTTGAGCTCAAAACGATCCCTCTGGGTCAAAATCAAGGTCATTATCTTAGGGCCCCCATAAAACCTTACAACTTTTGTTTTGAAAGTTTTTCAATTTGGAGATCATCCTGCAAAGTTATTCGGGGTGATTAAACGCAATTGGTCGCGTGTTAGATTGTATCTAACATTAAAAAATAAGTCAGAATCAGCGTTTACTTATATATAACTTTAATATAAGTTTTTGAGTTTTTTCTATAAATTAACACATACCTTTTATTTAACAAAAAATGTTGAGTTACAAGGATTCTTTACTGGAATTATCAAATTCAATATGTGATTTTTTGTGTG
>NW_019419961.1:0-7342 GCF_000390285.2 Anoplophora glabripennis
TTTTAACAGATTAACTTTTTAAACGGTCCTCAGTAAATACTTTAAGATAGTAAAGAGTTAGACTTATTTTTTAACAAATTTAAAGCAGAGTAAACCATAATATAAGACAACAACGACAAGCGACATGGTTTTAGGGTTGATTCTTCGCGCCAAGAAAAAACAACAGTCGTAATTTTTCCTAAAATGATTCCTAGGAGTTCTACGATTCTTCATAAATTCTTCATTAATTAGTCAAGAACCTTTGAAGGTACACTGAAAGAAATGGGCTTATTAAACTGTTTATCTAGAATAATGTGTATAGCGCATATTAAAACTTCTATAACCAATATACAACATTTATTTTAAAAAATCAATCATCTCCATACTCATTATTCGATCAGTTTAACTGGAAGGTGCTTAATACACCTTATGCATCTATGAAATAAATGTTATAATGAATTACTTATACATTATTAGGTGTTATAGACTTTATATTCCAGTTGTATAGTAGGGAAGATTTGTTGTATAAAGACCAGTATCCGAATTTGTATATAACAATTGTATTAACAGAATTATTCGTTCTTATACTGAATATGTTTCCGTTTTTAACGTGTAAAACGCATCTTATAATGGTTAAGTGATCGTCACCTCTCGGTGCATAATCGGTTATGATCGTTGTTAAGTTATATTCATAGTCTTGTAATAATAATCATATGTCAGACCCGAGAGCGAAGTGCGCCGACTCAATAAGAAACCTGGCTATTCCAGCCGCTGATTTAGGGTTCGCCGCACGAGCTCATCCCTTCTAAGATTTCAGTAGCATGCTATGCATGAAGCAGAACGGTACTCAACTATCTTATACAGTCCACTTTTATTGTCCATACATGTTCAATCATTGTCAAAATAAACACACAAAACCACAACGTCTTTATTATCTTTACTCAAGAAGAGAAAATACAACAATCGTAAAATTTCCGACAGTCCGCTGTGCATCGACTTACACACGTCTAGTTTGATGAAAATGGACAGTATATGCACATGTTTTGTGGGATACATGATCATATCGCGTTGTGTGAAATGGAAAATTATTATGTAAGTATCTAACTGTTTTATGGCTTGTAATTGTTTTGTTTTTTCAAATGTAAATCTTGTCTAAATCTTAAAAATTATTATTTTGTAGGTCCTATTAGAAATCGCTGATGTTAAGTTTTACATAAGATGGAGGAACAGAAGGTTAACGGTGACAAAGAAGAGCATGGGTATAAAGTCAATCAACCAGAGGAAATAAAATTATATGGAAAGAAGCTCAACCTTTCTGGGGATGCTTCATTCTTAAGGTGGAAGAGTTATAGTGCAAATTCTCATGTAATACAAGAAAATACGGGTGCATCGTTGCTAAGAAAATAAACTGGACAGTTTTGGGAGCGATTTGTCATCATTTTTAATGCTTAAAAGTATGTTTTATGTATGTTTACATTAGAACCTTAGCTTGTAATTACAGTTATCCAATAAAATTTCTGAAAACTTAATGTCATATGTTTTTAACTCATACAGAGTATACAATAGTTTAATACATTTATTATTATAAAACTTATAACCAGTACTAGATGTTCTAATAACGATATGGAACACTTTAATAACAGTTATTGCTATTATTTCGTAAAGGGTATAAAAACGTTGTATACTAGTTATACAATAATTTAATAAAGAATAAGATGGTATATAGAATTCTAATAAAGAATAAAACGCATTTCTTTCAGTGTATACAAGACGATTAAAGAAACAATGGATATGGTTCTCGGAAAGTAAGACAAACAGTTATTCTAATAGGTATAGTATCTCCGACGCCTTAACGAGATATAGGGCGTGAAAATTAAAAAATACGACAACTCGTATCATTTTTACGAATTGCTAATTTATACCAAAGCGGTAAAACCTGTAAAAAAATTGTGACATCATTTTTATTCAAAATATAATTTGTTTAATATTGAGTACGTGGCGTTTATTATTCGCATTTTCTTACTATCTGCAATGGCGGATATAATTAAAAAGGTCAAAGCCCTACGCCAAATTGAAATAATTAAATTAAAAGATCTATTTCGAGTTTCTCAGATGTCATTAAACGACGCTAATTCTAAAAGTTTTTTTCAGGCCAGGTACGCTGATATCGACACCATTAAAAGTAAATTAAAAAAAACCGCTGCTAGTAACTTAATTTGTACAGGATGATAATGAAATGCATGATGATATTGAAGCTATTCGTAAATTTGATGGTTCTGTAAAATTAAAGTATAAAAGCGACCTCTCACAAAATTATGCCTTTTATCTAACAGAAAATGCATTGCATTTTGGTGAAGCGTAATGTTGAGGTTAATAATATAGGTATATTATACATGGTGATTCAGTTATAGTGTCATTAATTTTAATGGAAGATAGGGAAATATGAGTAGAATACGAATATGCGATTAAAAAATTTTAAAATGCATATTTACGCTGAAAAAAAATGTTCAAATCAATATTTAAACCCCTTTCAGAACTGGTCCTGACCGCTTTTACCGTGTTTTTAATAGTGAACGGCAAAACCAGTCCTTTTTATCTAGACACATGAATGAATAATATGTTTTTTTTTTAGTTTTTAAATATTAACAAGTATTATTTATTTGTTAATAAAATCAAATGTTTAAGAATAATAATTGGTTTCGAATATTAGGTTATTGCAATTTAGAATTTATAATATACGTTTTTTAGGTATATGTTTTATAATTTAATATGAGTTTTTAGTATTATGTTCAATTGAATTTGTAGTACAAATACCTTATTGTATGACTTATTTCTTTTCAAAGAGTAGTATGGTATCTGCCTATTTAAAATGCCAATACGGCTGAAACAACACTCATCCGTCCATAGCACTTTGTTAATAAAATGTTGATCCGCTGCATTTTAATTTCGAAAACAATTGCAAAATTTAAGACGACGAAAAATCTGCTGTTTCGGTTCAACGTTCGAACACTCTGTGGTGCGCCGGCGCGTTCCCAGTCAGCAAATGTGATGCAAAGTAGGGCGCCCAATTAACGGGAGTTAAGGAGTAATTTAGTTATATTTAAAAGGTCCAGTATTTTTTTTTTCTATTTTCTGTCTTTATTAGGTCTTCCGAGTAAGTGGTTAATATTAATGACATGACTGAATCACCCTGTACGTTATTCCCAGTAATATAGTCCCGCTATAAAATCGCGACTTAATAAATCACCATGGTAAGTCGAATTTGAATTTGCTCGACATATCCCGTTTTTAAATAAATTTCCAAAATTTAGCGTACGAAATTTAGTAGGTATCAGAAATTTAAGAAGAATTTTAAAATTAATCTTAATTAGCTTAATATATTTAAAAAAAATTTTGAATGTTTTTGTTCAAGTTTTATGTGATGCTAGTATTACAAAGGAACTTCTCCAAATTGAGGTGGATATGTGCTTTCAATTATTATTGGGCTCTTAAAATGGTTTTACAAAAAAAGTTACTCTTGTTTTTTTTTTGAATAAGAGGAACCAGCTGTCTTGTCGCTGTCACATCCTATTTTATAAAAATATGATATTCAAGTCTTCTTTATTTAATCCTCAATAATTGGCCTCAAAAATATAAATCAGATCTATTGACATATACAGGGTGTCCCATAATCAGTGTGCAATAATTTAGCAGTAGATTCTACGAACAAAAATAAGATTATTTTTTCCTATAAACAAGGTTCGAAAAATGCTCCTATGGGAGCTACGGCCACCCCCCCCCCCCCTAAAAGGGTTCTCAGGAGATCATATTTTTCAAAATATTTCCAAAATCAGTTAACATATCATTATGAATTTTGGTATGTTGGACACTCAATGAATGTTCTAACGAACTACACGAAAACTATTTAAAAATTTTAGTCAGAGGTATTCCCTTTGTGCCGATAGTGCTCTCCCATTACAAAATGCATGAACAAAAGAATGTCTACTATCTCGCGTTTATTAAAGTTTTTCTTTAGATTAACATCAATACAGCACCGTAAAGTGAAAAAAATTTGAGTTTAATAATCTGTCAAATTAATTCAAGTAAACAAACGTTTGTTTGCCTGAAACACCCTTGACTAAAATTTCAAAACAGTAGTTTTGTGTAGTTCGTTAAAACATTCGTTGAGTGTCCAACATACCAAAATTCATAATGATACGTTAACTGGTTTTGGAAATATTTTGAAAAATATTATCTTCTTATGCCCCTCTTTGGCGGGGGGCGGTCGTAGCTCCCTTAGACTTATTTTTCGACCCTTGTTTATAGAAAAAAATAATCTTATTTTTGTAGAGTCTACTGCTAAAGTATTGCACATTAATTGTGGGACACCCTGTATATAGCAGATTTAAAAATAGTTCAAATTAAAAAATCTACGTGGACTTGAAAGAACAGACATTAACCTTTAGCGTAGGGTATTGCCTTCTCTTCCACCACAATAGAACCAACTGATTTATTGGAGGTTGTAAATTATCCACAACCTCGACCATTATCAAGTACGGAAACCGTGCAAACAGAAGAGGAAAGCAGAATCCCAAACACCTGAAAAAGTGTTTTGCCATGGCACGCCACATCAAATATTTACCTTGCTATATTTTGCCTACACGTTCAGATGATGATGTAAGATAATGTGGGCCTCCGCCATCAGAATAATAATAAGATACATGACACCGGCCTTGTTTGTTTTAATAATTAGGTGCCGTTTAATGCATCGGAGCGTTAATCGCGACATAAGTCAACATTTTTGTCAAGACTCTCGACTTTGTTGTAGGCGATACAATCTTTGCCTTCTTTCCGAAATAAACACTTGAAGTTAATTAGAAGGTATGGCTATATATAACTGCAGTGACTGTGGAATCCAAAAATGTATTTAAATCATGTTTGTTATTGAAATTTTCCGAAACCGGTACCGTATCGTCAATTTACATTGCAGGATCTTACATTACGTTATAAATTTTATTTCTCAACGGAATTTATTACTTTGACTTTAAAAAAGTGTCAACTATTACTAAGGCTTTTTTGACGAATAAAATTTCATGAATATGACTTACATCTAAGCTTCTCTAACCAGAATGGACTATGAACCTTATTTCTAACCTTATTTTTTCATGCTTTGGTTGTCTTTGTTTGGAAAACAATGTTAGTCCTGAAGCTGACTCATCACAGAATTATGAACAGTCCGAATACTAACATAATATCGGCACCTTTGAACTTTTTCACGCTATATTTTTTATTAGAACTTAGGCTTACTTACAAATATTTTCATTAAAACTTGTCTTATCCATATTTAGTTGCACATTTATTCACCTACTATAGATTATTAATAAAAGTATACCTCTACATCATTTTAATTAAATTACTACTATAAATAAAAATAAATAAATTTATCAGCGAAAGGGCTTTTTTACCTCCTGGCGCGTTCGACATTATTAGAATATTAAAACACGTATACACGAAGCAAACGCGAAAGCAATAACTGCCGTTATTACCGGTTTCGTATGGTGCGCTGTAGCGAAAGGCCGACGCGACGGCTATGATTATCCGACCGAGTCCCGAACTCTAGAAATAAGTCTCTTTGAATAGAATCAGAGCCATTACAAAAACACACACACACAAAACCAACATAATTACGGGAGCTGTCATATTTGGTCGCGCACCAAAGACGTGCGATTATAAGATTTATGTCATTGTATCATTGTTAAACACGTAAATTGTTCTACTCATCTTTGTCATCGATTCCACAATCTGGATGGTATCCATTATAGATCGCATCATCAGGTACCCTTGTTTCAGCGAAACTTATTCGCGGCGGTAATAAAATATTTTAATCTAAAGAGAACGACCGTTTGACATCTACTACCAAGCTGGTACGACATGGTAATTTCCATTCGGGGTTGCATTTATTCCAGTAGGAATGAAATGTTTTATTATTTACTATATCAAATGGTAGTTACGTGCAATCAGTATGAAGATTAAATCAAACATAAATTGAGTGTTCTGGTTTTCGCCAGTTTTTTATGTGTGTTGTGCACTGTTTAATACTTATTACTTTATGTTTATTAATATTTATTTTGAACGTTTTNTTTGAGCTTGTCAGAAAGACTAAGCACAACACGTTTACGTTTTGCCGACATTACTAGAAGTCACTCAGCACAACAATCAACAGCACGACAGTTAAAAACAACACTGATGTCAGTGACACAAATTGAGGTTAGGTGTATAGGTGAACATGGAACGTCGGGTTGGCGCGAATTTCGAATTTACCGTCTGAAGCGCTTTCGGTTAACCGACGTTTCGGATGACCGGCTTTCGGATAATCGGCGCTCTACTGTATTTGTTTCGTAATATAGTAGTTTAGTATAAATGCCTGACTATTTTCATAAAAACAAAAAATGTTTGCTAAATGTGCTCTAACATACCATTTAAACCGAGAAAAACCCTATTTTATTCTATTAGCAGTACCAGTGTAACATCTCAAATTTATATATATTTTTTTCAATGAATACATTTTTTGATATTTGATATTGTATTTACAAAAAAAATATTTTTTTGAAAGTATAACCATCAAAAATATTTTTTTATAATTCAACTGCTATTTTATTATACAATTCAGTGTGTTAAGCATTTCTTTTCATCGATACATCCATGGTACACTTATTTGTTTCAAAAAACAATTTTATGACAAAATAATTTTTGCTTGAAATTTTAGTTTGCATAAACACCATTTAAAAGAAAATTTCATGCGGATTTCAAAATTCGAAAATAATCCACTGTTTTATTTAAAAAAAATGAGTTTTATAAGGAAAAACTGTAGGTTATAGAAAAGTTTCTGCTGGAGTCGTCAAAAATGCATTTTTACAAACAGCAAAAATTTTCACAAATTAAAATTCAACTTCACCAGGAAATAACCATTAACGAAAATACCCATTTTGAAAATTTGAAAATACTAGAAATCTCAAAATTTCTAAATTAGCCCACATAAAATGTTTTGTAGAAGAAGAATTTCAAATCTTCCACATACATAGCTTACTAAAATCGTACCTATGCCTACTAATTCATGTTTCTATGTGTAAATAAATTGTAAACATTAAAAATTTGATAAAAATGTATCTAATTGAATATTACTTGCCGAATGCGAAAAATGTAAATCGATAAATATTTTGATTAAAGACATATTTAGTCCTATTGAAATAAGTAGGGTTCGTCTTAAAACAAATAAATAAACAGTTAGGTATAAATAAAAATAAATAAATTTATCAGCGAAAGGGCTTTTTTTACCCCCTGGCGCGTTCGACATTATTAGAATATTAAAACACGTATACACGAA
>NW_019419962.1:0-7312 GCF_000390285.2 Anoplophora glabripennis
AACTAGTGACATCGGGACGCTGAAGGGGGAGCTTTTCTGGTCCGTTTT
The DNA here is from genome assembly GCF_000390285.2 of Anoplophora glabripennis. NCBI lineage: Eukaryota > Metazoa > Arthropoda > Insecta > Coleoptera > Cerambycidae > Anoplophora > Anoplophora glabripennis. The sequence continues at coordinate 49 of NW_019419962.1, forward strand.
TTCTTTAAGAACATGCCAACTACTTACGATAGTGCAAACGAGTAAAGATATTGTCTCTTCATTGTCAGGGAAATTTGCCACAATGCAAATTACACTTTAAATGTATAAGTTAAAAGTTTATTTATTAAAAAGATTCAATTTATTAAAGAGAAATATTGATATAGTATCCATTAATAAATGTTATTCGCTAATATCTATGTTAATGGATTATGAATCATAATCGGTTACAACAGAATGCAGTTCCTAATGTTTTTTTTAAATCCGTTAAGCAAGTTTATTAAACAGTAATATACAAGTTATTAATAACTACTAGACAGTTTATTAAGTGTAAAAACATTACAAACGTCGAATTTGCTGTATATTTTCAAATACGTTGATACTCTACTACTTGAAACACGCATTCCGGAACAAATTCCGATAACTAGTGACATCGGGACGCTGAAGGGGGAGCTTTTCTGGTCCGTTTTTTCTTTAAGAACATGCCAACTACTTACGATAGTGCAAACGAGTAAAGATATTGTCTCTTCATTGTCAGGGAAATTTGCCACAATGCAAATTACACTTTAAATGTATAAGTTAAAAGTTTATTTATTACAAATATTCAATTTATTAAAGAAAAATACTGATATAGTATCTATTAATAAATGTTATTAGCTAATATCTGTGTTATCAGATTACGAATCATAATCGGTTATAACAGAATGTAGTTCCTAATGTTTTTTAATCCCGTAAAGCATGTTTATTAACCAGTAATATAAAAATTATTAATAACTATTAGAGGGTTTATTAAATGTGAAAACATTATAAATGCCGAATTTGCTGTATAATTTCAAGGACGTTGATGCTTTATAACTTGAAATACGCATTCCGGACCAAATTCCGATAACCAATGACACCGGAACGCCGGAAGGGGCACCTTTCTGATCCGTTTTTCCGGTAACGACGCCTCGCGCCGGCTAATTACGGCAGTGCAGGCCGAGGGAGATGTAAAGTTGATTTATCCCCGTCATTTATTCTTGCCGGTAATGCCGTTTAATTTTATAAAGTACCGACATTTAGCGAAATCACCGGCATTATGGCGCAATTAAAGTGTGGGTCGACGTTTTTTTTTTGGATTCGCCCGCTCGCTTTTCGCGTGAGCCCCAGAGATTAGCCTTAGGGGTCGGAGGAAAAATATTAGGATGGTCCTCGGGACGGCTGCCGTTATCGCCTCTAAAATAAAAGCTAAGCCATAATTACAACGACTTAATATACAAAGGAGTGTAATAGCTAGGCTGTACCGGAGTATAGGGTACTTCAGGGTTCTTCACTGGGGCCGTTGCTGTTCGCAAGTTATACAAATGACTTCAAACAGCGGTCGAAAGGTAAATCAGCCCGTCCGCTGTACTATTTGATAAAACGTTCGAAAAATTCAAAACTAGTAAACCGAGTTAACGTATTAAACAGTTGGTGTTAGTTTAAGAGCCAGAGATCTAGCGGTGCGCCGCTGGCAAACCCACTAATACTTTAATTACAGCTTTAATTACACAAAATACGTTGGCTCTGATAAGACATCCCACCGAATTCCGCACTGCGACGCCATTTAGCTCAGTTTCATTTATATGGCACACATATGGGAATTATCTAGACAATAAGCTCGCTAACGTACTCCCTACCGCAACTCGAACAGCATTAATCATGTGTTTTGTGCGGGGCGAATAAAGTTAAAACCGCCGCCGATTCCACCACCCTAAGGGCCCCAATTTCCTGCACATTTATAAAGGCCGGCTCCGATGGACGGGATCGAACACAGCGAAATTTTCATGAGAATTAAAAAAATGCAATTGGATTTCTGAAATTAAATCTTAAATGGAATCCAGATCGCTTAATTCAGTTCCTGATAATTCTAAAGGAACTCTAAATGAATAATTTAAAAAGTTTAGAAAAATCCAATTAAGACTAATCCTGGAATCCAATAAAAAATGGATTCTCAATTGGAAATAAAATGATTCTTATTCCAACAAAATATTTACTTGGATTTGTAACTAAAATCCAAAGGTTCTTTTTGCCGAAATTCAATTGAATTTTGGGGAAAACATAATTAAATCCAATGAATTTATAAAATGGATTATTAACTGGAATACATTATGATATAATTAAGTAACAAATATACTCTTAATTGGAAACCATGATTTCTAATTGTATTTTCCCCAAATTTAATTGGATTCTTAATAGGACCGTTATTAAAAGAAAAATTAAGAACTCCAATTGAATTTTAAAGTGGATTATTATTGAAATTCAAGAAGAGTACTTGGTTTTTTAATTGGAATTCAAATAATTCTTAACTGGATTATTTTCTAAATTCAATTGGATTCTTAATAAAATTGCTATTGTAAGAAGAATCCACTTAAATTCTGGGCTAATATTGGAATCCAATTAGACGGAATTCAATGATTTTTAGTTGGATTTTTGTCCAAATTTAATTGGATTCTTAATAGGATTGCTATTGTAAGAAAAATTAAGAAATCGAACTGAAATCTAGAGAGGACTATTATCGGAATTTAAGAAGTATAGTTATACTTTTAATTGCAATTCAAATAATTCATAACTGGATTCTTTTCTAAATTCAGTTGGATTCTTAATAAAATTGCTATTGGAAGGAGAAACGAAGTTAAATTCTATAGTAGGCTATTACTACAATAAGGGTTACACTTTTATTTGGAATTCAAGTGATTTTTAGTCAGATATTTGTCCAAATTTAATTGGATTCTTAATAGGATTGCTAATAAGAAATCGAACCGAAATCTAGAGAAAACTATTATCGGAATTTAAGAAGTATAATTATACTTTTAATTGGAATTCAAATAATTCTTAACTGGATTATTTTCTAAATTCACTTGGATTCTTAATAAAATTGCTATTGTAAGGAGAATTCAATTAAATTCTAAAGTGGGCTAGTATTGGAATCCATTTTNGGAGAATCGGGTTAGACTTTTATTTGAAATTCAAATAGTTTTTGTTCAAATTTAATTGGATTATTAGAATTGCTAAAATCTAAAGAGAAGGGTAATTAGGCTTTTAATCGGATTTTATATGAATCTAATAGGATTCCCATAGGGATAAGAATCCAATCCAATTCTAAAATGGATTAGTATTGGAATCCAATACGAGTTAGATTTAGAACTGGCATTCAAATGATTCTTAATTGGATTCTTATCCAAATTTAATTGGATTCGTAATAGGATCGCTACTGGAATGCACACAGAACATAATAGTATTAATCAAAACCGACTTCCGCCCGACAATGTCGGACCAAAAACAGAATCCGCTGTTTGTCCAAATTGTCCGTTGCGGCCGTAAACTGCCTATTATTCCGTGATTAAAGCATAATGATGAGGCGTAGAATGTAATCATAACGAGAACATTTAAACGTGGAGATGTACGACCCAATAATAACCAGGGCGTCCCTATTAAATTGCACTCGTGGCTGCTACAACATCCCCCGTCATATTAATACTGCTAATTGCGATATATTTCGTCCACAAATTACAGTGTCTTAGACGGCGTACATTGCTGTGCACTAAGGGATCGATAATTAATTTTCCTGAAAGAGAATTAATCTCTTTGCTCGTCTGGTGAGACGTACAGTAGTAGAACGAAAGGGTTAGTTCTTCAATGGTTCATATTACGCAATATATGTCATCAGTATATATTGCGTATGACAAAGATCTAAATGAAGCGGAAAAAACACTTCTGGGGCTGTGAAACACAATATAAGGTGAGATTAAATTCAATTACTGCTAGATGAGGAAATAGAAAAATTAATAAAAGATGGTATGACTAAGTCATTTATAAATAAAAGATGTTATGACTACAAGTCATTTTATAAATGACTTGTAAATTCGTTACTTTTTAAATTAGTTTTTACCTGTCTTATTTTATAAATGACTCGTATCTAATGATTTTAATTATAGTTTAAATAACTACCTACACAATTGTAAGTTTTTAACAAAAATGACTTATGACTCTAAGTAGGAACTTTGTTAGTCTATAAACAGCCAGTTTCTTGTAATTTGTGACTTTGTTTTTAACTATACATATCGCTGTAAGTTTTAATAAAAAATGACTTCTGACTCCACAGCGAAACTTTATTTTGACAATTTATAAGCAGTAATTTTAAAGTCGTTTTCATTAAGTTTCTGGTAATTTGTGATTTCAAATTTTAAATAACTGTACAGATTGCTGTAAGTTTTAATAAAAATGACTTATGACTAAGTAGAACCATTATTTATAAGTCATTTTAAGTTGTTTCCATTAAGTTTCTTGTAATTTGTGACATCATATTTTAAATAACTGTACACATTGCTGTAAGTTTTAATAAAAATGACTTATGATTAAATAGAAACTTTATTTTTACAGTTTATAAATCATTTCAAGTGGTTTCCATTAAGTTTCTTGTAATTTGTGACTTCATATTTTAAATGACTGTACACATTGCTGTGTTTTAATAAAAATGACTTATGATTAAGTAGAAACTTTATTTTTACAGTTTATAAATCATTTCAAGTGGTTTCCATGAAGTTTCTTGTAATTTATGACTTCATATTTTAAATAACTGTACACATAACTGTGAGTTTTAATAAAAATGACTTGTGGCTCCAAGTGGAAGCTTCATTTTGACAGCATACAAGGAGTCGTTTCGTGTCATTTTCATCAAGTTTCTTGTAATTTATGACTTCATATTTAAAATAACTTGTTAAGTTTTAAAAAAATGACATGGTTACAAATAGAAACTTTATTTCTACAGTAATCTAAAGGCATTTTCATTACGTTTCCAGTAATATGTGACCATGTTTTAAATAACTATACAAGTCGCTGTAAGTTTTAATACAAATTACTTATGATTGTAAGAATGCACTTTAATTTAACAGTTTACAAACAATGATTTGAAGTAATTTTCATTAAGCCATTTATGACCTCATGTATTTTAAGTAACTCTGTAGATGCAAAAAGGGAATCATAGATTTAAGAAGTTATTTTAAAATGTACAACAGATTTGTGCGCAGACTTTTTTAATTGACATTCATACGTAAGTAAAGTGACACTAAATGGCTGCTAATCCTCTTTTCTGCAATAATTAGATTGTTGACAATCCGCGAGAGGTTTTCACTCATTTATCACGTCCTTTTCACCAAAAAATACTAATAGCTGTCCGAAATATAAGGAGTAGAAGTTATAAGAGTTTTGTCGCTCAATATCTGGCTCACGTATCAACCGCTCCATCCTAAAATATTACTTATCGCAACGTAGACGTATCCACCGGCGGTATCTTCGGGGAAGTGCGAAAAAAACGATACAGTCGAGGCTGTATAGAACGATTATAAGAACCCTACGCTTTCACGTTGAATGACCGGATGTGACGGGATTCCTTGAACAGGTCCCTTATTATCTGGCGAGAACATTTTTACTTGTCTGGGAAAAGACAAATATTTATCGTAGATTAAAATTTTTCCGCCCCTTTACTCTTCACAGTTACGATGAAGGACGATGCACCCTACGCCCTTTGATATATCGGACGTTGAAAGATCAACAAAACACCCTGTACAATAAAAAAAACCTCAGCACATTACGAAAACTGCTGGAAAAAGTTGCCATTAATTTCCATTTATTATATTTGCATAAAATTGAATAATTTAGATAAAATAAACAAGGCGCTTAAATACAATACATTAATATATGTTTGATGTTCCTTGTGGAGCGAGAGCAACATGGAAAATTAAACAAACAGCCGCTGTTTGCTTTAATTTGAATTACATTAAAAAATCGGACCGATCCAGCGGAGCGATATTTAATAAAAAAGTCGGGTAAATAAAGGATGCATCCGAATTAAAATTTATTGACGGAAAAACATGGGCGCCATTATACTTTTAGTCTATACAAGGTCGGAAAGTCCCCATGGTTCATCGGCCGTTACGTGAGAGCGATAAAGAAAGTCATAGAAATCCGTGCGATAGAGAAAGATGGCTATAATGAAGGCGTCTAATAGTCACCGCTCATTTCGCCCTTCCACAAATAAGATCCACTTCTTATGAAGAACATACGCAGTTATCATTGTTTTTTAATGGAACACCCTGTATATTATCATTTTTGAATTGTACGGTAAATTCTGAATACTTTTTGTATAATATACCATATCTCTAAAATCAGCGGTTTTCGTAATAGTGACGTTTGAAAATTGATATTTTCGTGAAGTTATTGTGACATCTGGCTTCAACCTGTTATAAGTGCAGTCATTTTATAAATAAGTTGTAACTAATCACTTTTTATAGACTTTACACACCCCTGGAGTCTACGACTCTCAGTAGGTACTTTTTTGCAGTCTTATGACATTGACTGAGTCATTTGAAGTGACTTTCATAAGTAGTTCTAATTTGTGACTTTACATTTTAAAAACAGCTCTGTAAATGTAAAAGGTGCATTATGTAATTAATTATTTCACAAGTGATTTTAGTAAGCAATTTATAATTTACATCGACAAATGATTTCTGAGTGTAAAAAGTGACTATTCATAAAAAAGTCATTTTACAAGTGACAAATGATTCTGTCACAACAACTATAAATCGTTATTTTTAAAAAAAGAGATGCAATTCGTCTTCGTTTATCCATAACCTTGTCAAAAAGTGACTTGTAAATTGTAATTTACTACTTTTTACATAGTTTAATGCCTTGTAAAGCCTAATAAAAAAGTGATTTGTTATCTCCGGTACTTTTTTCCTACAGTTTATAACTGCACACAAACTTGTACCGACTTTAATTGGTTTTTAAATCATTTGCATCTTGAAGTCATTGTGACATAACTTTAACCTCTAATAACTTGAAGTCATTTTGTAAGTCACAAGTAACCAATGACTTTTGGTGTTACTTTTTAGGGACTTTACATGTATCTGTTGTGTAACTATGTATGTACTATATTTTTTCAGTACTTACATAAATATTGATTTTTATAAGCGACTCTTTTTACTTTTTTGAAATGATTTTGCACATCTCCGCAAGTCTAATCAAATAATGATTTTTTGCTACAAAACTTGATACTATTTGTAAAATGAATCCGCAAATCGTGATTTCAAATGTTTAAACAATTGTAAGTAACTTATAACTTGAAGTCATTGAAACTTCAAAACTTATAATTTGAAGTCATTTTATAAATAACTTGCAACTGGTCACTAATTAATTTTAAATGACTTTACGCATGTCTGTGTCTTAATACAAGTAACCTATGACTTTA
>NW_019419963.1:0-2708 GCF_000390285.2 Anoplophora glabripennis
TTCAAGTACTTATAAATAAAAGTAAACAATTTTATATGTAGGACTAAGCAAGTAAATGTTATAAGAATATTTACATGTAGAGTTATATATAAAAATGTTAGTATTTTCGCAGATTTCAGTACCTAAAACCTTGACGGTTTGATCGTTTTTTGCACCTGTTTATTCGTTTTACTGCGGCATCTTTGAAAATAACCAGATGGCATGACATAACATTCCTATTATTTGATAAGCTTTAGATTATTCAGTTATTAAATGTTTGAAATTATTCGTCTTTGTGGAAAACACTATTTAAAGAATATGGGGCCCTTAACGTACCTGAGGCTTAGTCGAACAAGAAATGAAACAGCATACTGGGGTTAAAAAATTGTATAACGATTTACCACATGAAATAAAAACTTTAAATTTTATTAGTTTTAAGCGTAACGTGAAACAATTTTTATTAAGACGTGCTTTCTATAGCTTAGACGAATTTTTAAATACAAGTATGCAGTAGATGCATCCCATCTGTTTCCGGTCTATTCTTGTTTTAGTTATTTGTTGCTTTATTTATCTTATTGTATTGCATCTATGTATTCCAATTGTCAGTTTTTACTGTGTTTTTACGTTTGACTATTTATGTTAATGTTTGTATTGTATCTAATTTGTATGTGTATTTTACATTTTGATTTTATATTTTTAGACGTTAGATTTGAATCTTACTCTTACTATAGGACTCTATCCTCACTAGAATGTTCATTCGCTTTTCCCCTTTCTTTCTTTTTTGACTTGTGTAAATACTTATGTATACCTAGCACCAATAAACTAAACTAAACTAAACTAAACTTACATGCTGCAAAATATGAAACTTGGTATAACTACGGCAACATATTTATTCTATAAAGATCTCATCACAACAGACAACTGCCAAAGGGCAACAACAACCGAGATTTATACTTTTATTATAACTCCTGAAGCTATTGATATATTTGTTTCAATCGCCACTATGTTGCATCCAATTTCTAAATATCACTTTTTTTTTGTAGCATATTCGAACATATCAACTGTGTTGATAAATTTTTATTTTATACTTGTTTATTTTATTTTTTCGTTTGTACTCTTTTGTATATATTTTAAACCTACATAGCAGTGATATATTCGAGGAAGAAACCAATTTGCGTAATTGTTTCATCCCACATACAGCACATTAATAAAATTGCTCAAGTTCACCGTGACAAACGAGCAAGATTATAATAAGCTATTGTGCAAATATATACGACAAAATGGTCACAATGGAGGCTTAATATTGATCTAGAACTCTTTTGTGTGAGAGAGGCCAGGTATGTAAATAAATGGATGTACTGAGCCGTGAAATTATTTATCCTTTGGTTTGTACTGAATACGCTGCTGCCATAATAAAAGTTTGAGCGATGAATAATTTACAGACAAAAATTTTATTCATTTAATAATGAACCCATCCCATCGGCTTGGCAATGTGAATGTCCGGTTTTAAAGATCGTCGACAATTCCTGCCCAAACATTGAAAGAAAAACAAAACTGTTGAAATGATTACAAATCTTCAAGATCTCCCAGTAATTATTTATCCTAATTTGTTAAACCCAAATTTGATTTAACTTATAACTTTTTTAATAAAATAATTTATTCGAAATAATACCTTTATTGAATATTAAAGTAGACACGTTGCGGTTAATAATGAAAAATAATGTCAGATAAGAGACCACCTCTTGCAGCTCTACAAGCCTTCAATATTTTAACAAAATTTTCCATCATGTGTTCACATAATAATGGTTCAAAAAACAACATAATAAAAGTCTAATGGTGATAGATCGCATGATCTTGGTGGCCAATTAACTTCTCTTTGAGAAATTATTCGATTAACAAGTTTCTGTTTCAAAAGATCGATTGTTTCCGTTGTTGTATGATATGTTGCACCGTCCTATTGAAACCACATATTCTGCACATTGTTCCATATCGAGCAGCAATCACAGTAACGTTTCCGGCTCCATTTTCGAAGAAGTATGGAACAATCATTACAACAGACCAAAAATCACACCAAACAGTTACTTTTCTGGATGTATTGGTTATTCCAATATAACTCGTGGGTTTACTTCACCCCAGATACGATAATTTTGTTTGTTCCACCAATTTCAAAATGAGCTACATCACTAGAGGTGTTTAAAAGAAAATCATTATTTTGTTCTTTCACTACAAGAGCCCAATTAACAACGCAATCCATGATCTGTTGGTAATAATTTGTTAACTGTATTTTGTAAGCCTGTAAGTGAATATCGCTATGCAAAATATTGAATAAATTAAATTGACATCTGCAATATTTCCTTGTGAATGACCACTGCGACTCTAAATTTTACGTCTTTGATCTTGAGTTGAACCAGTTTCTTCAAATTTCTAAATTTTACGGCTTTGATCTTGAGTTGAACCAGTTTCTTCAAATTTATTCACAATATTTCGAATGTTGCTGTTTGTTGGACATTTGTTTTTACATACAGGGTGTACCATTGAAAACTTTGCATCCGGATTATTTTGAACTACGTTCGAAAATATTAAAATTGCCGCGACACGTCCATTTTGTTTTCGAGGGGGACACATTTTAGCGTTAAATACAGACTCGCCAGAACAACCCCCTTCGCGGGGGCCCATTCAACTTTAGAATCTTAAATGGCACTCTAGGTCGAGTGACACCTCATTCGAAA
>NW_019419963.1:4029-7323 GCF_000390285.2 Anoplophora glabripennis
ACACACCTCCGATGTTTACGTCGCCAGTTTGGTTCAAAAGTTCTGTGAAACAGGATCAGTGGAAAATAAAAAACGACAATTTCGAAACCCTGTTAGAAATGAGGCTACCAAAATTGCCGTTCTTGGTCATGTGGAAGCGGATCATAATTTCAGCATCCGTAAGCTATCTGAAATTTCGGGAGTTTCTAGCACACGTTGTCAACGCATTTTAAAAGCTTATAAGTACCACCCTTATAAACTACAATTAGTTCAAGTACTGAATGAAGACGATCCTGACCGTCGTTTGCAATTTGCGGAAGACATGACTTACTGATTGGCACACGATCAAAATTTTTTATATTCAATATGTTTTTCCGGCGAATGCACTTTTTATCTGAATGGTTTGGTTAATCGTCATAACTGCCGTTATTGGAATGACACCAATCCGACATTATTTAGAGAGGAATACACTCAACATCCGGAAAAACTTAATGTGTGGGCAGGAATTCTCGGAAATAATATTATTGGACCATATTTTCTGCCAGGAAATCTTAATGGGGATATGTACCTTGAGCTTTTGAATAACTACATTTATCCAATGATTGTTGAAACTATNGAAATTTTTTGTAGTGGGCTGTTGTCTAATAGGTGGCAGTCAATATTTTTTAATGTTATTGCCGTTAATGTAAACATTACTAAACAAATGCCGAAAAGACCTATTGGATTTCGTTTATGGTCTTGCCAGTGGTAATTCTTAGAAGCATCTCAAATTTATGCTAAAATATATCTTCAATGTATTACTCTTCATCATATCTTATTTATATGCTTCATGAACGACTTCGTAAAACTAGAACTATCAAGAAAAGAACATATAATTGTGCTCCTCACAACGAAATCAGAACACTGGTTTTGGAAGAAGCAGTGCTGAATTTGATCTACGAAAAATCAGGCACCAAAATTAGAAAAATTGCTTTGCAGTAATATATCAACCAGTTCAAGTTCTTTTTATCACGAGAGTTTCTGCTATGTCTTGCGTTTTAATTATAACATACCTAATTATTTATCATAATGACCACTTATGGGCAGAAGAAAATCCACATTCCTTAGCCAAAGTATCAACAACAGTTTTATCTGAATGTGGAATTTTTGGAGAACTTAATTGGCTCACAATTTCAATCACTTAGATTGAATAGACCAGGAAATCTAGCCCGAAAATGACTATGTCATGCATAATTCTTCGGTCAGGTTCGAGCAGATAGTAAAAATAATGTAGGATAATATGTACCGTATCCGCACGCTGAAAAAGGCGGCGACATTGTTTAAAAGTTGATCAAACATGCCGTTTTAGTAGAAATTCGCGTTTTTCGACTGTAACTTTTTTTCTGACGGTTCTACAGAGAATAAAAATGCATTTTTTTGAGAAAAAACAATGGAACTCGATAGCTGATTGATATATTTTGACGCTCGTGACGCCGTTTTGTAGATCTTTTAAAGACGAACAAAAAAGTAATGTACCATTTCTCTGTAGAACCGTCAAAAAAAAAGTTACAGTCGAAAAACGCGAATTTCTACTAAAACGGTATGTCTGATCAACTTTTAAACAATGCCGCCCGCCTTTCTCAGCGTGCGGATAAGGTACATATTATTCGACACTATTTTTACTATCTGCTCACAAAAAATCCGTCTGACCGAAGAATTATGCATGCAATATTTTCTGGTCTATGAATAGACATAGCTGTACAGACATTCACTTCGTCGAAGAAATGATTGATGAGAAGATCAAGAAATTTTTCTACATTTAACAAAATTTTTCTCCCGTTTGAAGATTGATATTTGCATGAAGATATTTTTTCTTATAAAATACTTTTCCACTACTAGCCTATAAGCCCACCATTATCGACCTATCTTTGACACGTAAACTTCTGTCTTTTTGACCTAGGTGAATAATGATGACCTTGATTTATTAACCAAGGTAAATAATGAAAATGACACTTAATAATTTTGACACTTGACAGTTATAGAAGTACAGAACCACATCACGCAGAAAGTGGAGGTTATGAAACATGTTTTTGATAGAAAATATCCAGAACATGTCAACAGATAATTATCAGTATCACGAACTTATCGGAAATAATAGTTAACTGTGCAATTGTGGCATGTCATATTGATGCCTGCTCTTCGAATGTTGAGCGACGTAGTAGTTTTATTTCAAACAAAAGAGTACCCACTTGATTCTTGTACATGATATCAGCGTTTTTAGAGTATTTCGTGAAACTGCATGTCAATTATTGGAACCCGATTTAAGGTGTTGTAGCTAGTAGTGGAAAAAATACTATACAGTGTAGGAAAGTTCCGATGGTCTATCAGAAGTTACGTGAGAGCGATAAAGTAAGCCATAGAAATCCATGTGATAGACAAGGATGGCTATAATGAAGCCGTCTAATAGTCAACGCCCATTTCGCCCTTCCACAAATAAGAAGTGGATCTTATTTGTAGAAGGGCGAAACGGGCGGTGACTATGAGACGCCTTCATTATAGCCATCCTTCTCTATCGCATGGATTTCTATGTCTTACTTTATCGCTCTCACGTAACGGCAGATAGACCATCGGTACTTTCCTAACCTGTATAAAAATTAACTATTATTATAACAACAACAAAATAGTATAAAATTGTTAATATAAATATTCTGAATATAAAACTAGTAACAATTAAGGATATCACATAGTATAAAATTAATAATTTTAATTTAATTCACAAGTACAAAATAAATTTTTCAAAAAAATGCATGACATCGACACTTGTTAACACTCAGTGCATTGAGAAAACAGAATTTAAACCTAGAGTGACGTATATCAAATAAAAATAGATTAATCTAGTATACATATCCTGGAAAGACGAGTAACTGCATAGAAGATATCTCAATTGAACTTATATCGTATTATGAAATTTTTTATCAATTGTCAAATTAAATTATAATTTTTCACAAATGTCAAAACTAAAGTTGGCTTTACAAGTACATGGAGATGAACTATATAAAAATCATAAAATAAGGAATATTTTAATAATAAGTGATGTTAAAATAAAAGGACATTTGTAAAAAATGTATTAGTTATAAGGAGTGTAGTGAAAAAGTGTTGTTAAAAAAGGATATCCAAGGACTGAAAATTCTGTGAAAGGACCTTAAACAAAAATAAGACCAGAATAATCCAGAAAGGACGGAAAACAAAAGTTTATTGATTGGTTACGGCTTGGGTTTTTGGAGAATGCAGAGTAGAGAGGCAGCTCCAAGAAATTTAAATTTGTACAAGAAAGAA
>NW_019419964.1:0-7308 GCF_000390285.2 Anoplophora glabripennis
CCAATTGAACTGTCGAGTCGAACTAGTCAAGTGATGTGACGTCACAGATGTTCTGCCAGAGACTTGGACTATTTCAAATATTTTGCGAATTAGAAATTATTTATCACGGTTAATATTAAATCTGTCGATCTAATTTATCCACCATAAATTTAAGGTGTTAAGTGCTTATGCAACATGTAAAAAATTATAAATTAAATATTACTGAATGAGCTCATTGATTTGTAGCAGAAATAGGAATATTTATTTCCCATATCACTGTGATGAATGTTTCAATAATAATTTCATTTTATTATTTAATTTATAATTAGATACTTCAAAATTAAGTAATTATTAATTTTTTGGAAATATATAAATATTCCGTTAAAATAAGAAATTAATTTTCCTGGATTTTTATACAAGTATTTGTAATACTTGTATAAAAACATAAAAAGTGTACAACTTACCAATTGAATCATACAGGAAAAGTGTACATACCTGAAAAAGATAAAACTAATTAAAATCTCAAAGAATATCTAATTAGTAACTTATTTTAAATTTGATATAAAAGTGTTTTTTCAAGAGATAACCCAATTTTTTATATAAGGAGTATAAGGGGTGTATTATGGAATAGGTTTTAAGGAATTCCATCTTTGACAAAGGAATAATATCGCTTATCTTGCTAAATATCTTAAATATACTGGTTGTAATAGTAAAACAGTTTGTTGTAATGTCATCAGTTCGAAGTATATTCGAAGTATATTAAAAAAATAACCGAACTCTTTGAGTAACGGAGATATTTAGTGACGTGGGTTGCGCATAACCTTCTCTGTAACCACATCTTCTTGGATTGTTGATATCTCATTTAGTTTTCGTGATACCGTTGTTTGAGTGCAACTAGTTTAAGTGTTAGTTACTATTTTTGAAATATGCGATTTTCAGAAACGTGAAAACTTCATGAAACTGAGGAAAACTTTAACGGAAACGTTTCAACTTTTGAAACAAGCTTACGGAGATGTTCTGGATCGTACCCAATGTTACGAATGGGTTTTATTATTTAAAGTGGTCGTCCATCAATTGAAGGTGATCCTTGACTAGGAAGGCCCTCGACTTCAACTAATGACTCGCAGAAAGTCAAAGGTCTGGTGAGTGCAAATCGCCGATTGACTGTCTGTCAGTTTCATTATTAGAATAAACCATATTAATTAAACGAGACGTAACAATAAGAGGAGAATATAATGATGTTCTTCGTGTAGATATACATATGTAATAGTTCCCTCAAACTGGTATGTCTAGAGGGAATGTTAAAGTAGATCAATGACAGAAGATAAGGATCAAAAATATAATAATTTAAAATTTTGTACCCAAGCAATAAAATGGCAATAATTCGTCTATTTTTTAATGTATTGATGTTAAATTCTCTACACAGATCAATTGTACGAATACTATTATAATCAGGGGGCCTGTTATACTTTTTAAAATACAAAAATCTTAAGAACCGTTTGTGAACTTTTTTATGTCCATTAGATGTACGTGTGTTGTAAGGGAATGCCCTTCTTTACTTTAATTTTTTAGTAGGTACCTAAGAATACTCACAATATTAATTAAACGCATGTTGTATGTAATATGAAGTGTAAATGGTTGATAAATTTTTGGTTGTTAACTAGATGAAATTTGCGCCATTGTATGAGAAATAAGGACGACAGGAATAATATAGAATAATATAAACGATAATAGGTTTCTGTACTAAATACGAATTGAATAGGGTAGACAAGGGAAATGATTGCAGGCACTACCTTACCTATTCGATTGTACGTAGAAAATTTACCACGTGTTTCAGGGTGATTGATGAACCCTCCAGAGGTGCCACGGGGAGAAAGTTTAGAACTCCGTACAAATAATTACGGCATTAGTTTAGCTTTCGTATCTGTAGAGACATGTGAATAGATGCAATAAACAAGTACAGGAAAATAAAAAAAAAAACTATAATAAATTTTGTTTTTCTAATTATTTTTTTTATAAAACAGAGTGGATGCCGAGGTATCCGAGGTATATGAGTTCTATGACTAATTTTAAGCAAAAATTATTCACTTTTCCGAATTCCCAATAGTTCTTGAAATACCGGGGTTTGAAGTTGCCAGGTCGTATGGGTAGTTACTATAGTAGTGCGGAAAGCGCCCAAGTGGCGCTATGGCAACTTTTCCGAACGAGTTGCACATACTATTTTCTATCACAAGTGCGAGTCGTTATGGGACCTATAGCGTAGGCGGTTATATGCACCGAAAATGCCAGATAGTACAACGGGGTGATGTTATTTTCATAGCGCAACGCTGGAGCGTTGGAAGCTGGAGCTCGAGCTCCTGTCGAAGCTCTAGCCCTCAGTTGTAGTTCTTCATACTGTTTTTCAACTCATCAAACACTATATGAATCTTCTCAACGAGTTGATCCCTGCAATTGGGCTGCAAGGTGTCTTCACATGTCCCCGCATGAAAAAGTCCAACGGGTTGAGATCCGAAAATCGCGGTGGCCAAGCAATGGGACCACCACGACCTATCCATCGATTTGGATACTTTTCATTGAGGAAATTAGTGACACCTCTTCCATAATGGGTCGGAGCATCATCATGTAACAAAGAACATCGTCCTTCTGATTTGAAGAGGAATGTCTTGAAGTAGTAGTAGACAAGATCGTTGCATGCAAAAACCGATACATCTCGCTGTTCTTTCCTTCAAAGAAATTTAGTCTGAATTATTAATTATTGCAGCCCAAACGTTTACGAAGAATTTTTTATGAAAATGGGTTTCTCCAATAGCATGAGATGAAATTGTTGATTCCATCTTTTGTAAATATAGCTTCGAGGCAAGAATGAGTTCTCGAAATAACATTGAGATAATTGCTCCACCTTTCACAAAAACGTACTCTTTGGAAAAGGTCCGTGGGGAGAACCTCTTGTACCAGTTGGTAATAATAATAATAATAATCATAATAATAATCGACTTTATTGCTTTTCAATTCATACAAGTAGGTATTTTGACATAATAATAATATAAATAAAAGTGTAAAGCAAAAATATTTATTTGAGGTAAATTGTTCTTCCACTTAACCTAAAGAAAATCACTGGTATGACATAGTTTATAAATACATTTATTAAATTTTAACCTTACCATTGCATATTAGATATTGACATAAATTAACACTAATGATCATCAAATAATAGTTTCCTATAGGATGTCTTAAATTTTTGAAAAGAATAAGTTTTGAAATGTGAAGGAATGTCATTATAAATTAAGTATATTTGATAGGTGTAGGCTCGTCTAAAAATTTCTACCTTAAAAGAGGGAGGACAGAGGATGCCTTTATGCCTCATTTATGTTGTGGACATCTGCTAACAATAATTTTATGAAACAAAATTGCCGCATGCAAAATTCTCCATTTAGGCATATCTAACCAGTTATAATTTTTTAGTTTGTGGGTAATATGTCCGCCATTATAAATACCATATATCAGACGCAAACAAGAATTTTGCACCTTCTGGATTTTGTTTTTGTATTGTACTGTTAAAAATGGGCCATAAAGAACATCGCCGTAATTAAAATAAGACAAAATCAATGTTGCACATAGTGTAGAATTTACTAGTAATGGCAAAAAGTGTCTACTTCCATATAGTAGTTTTAATGTACAGTACGAGTATACTCGTTTTAACGAATGATTTATATATTTTTCAAATTTTAAACCAGAATAAAAAGGACACCCAAACTTTTAGCCTCACGTACAATTTGAATACGTTCAGCCTCAATAGATATATTTATGCTATCACGTATTACATTCACCTTTACCTTATACCAAACAATAAAACATTAGATTTATCACAATTAATATTTAAACAGTGATTGGATGCCGCATTAATAAAATTGTTTATATCTCTATTTATTAACAGTACATGCATTTACCTTGGGATCAAAACTGTAATAGAGCTGGGTGTCATCGGCGTAAAGGTGGATGTTACAGTTTTGAAAAGTTTTAATGATATTAGACGTGTATAAACAGCAAAAAGCAAAAGACCCAAAATAGACCCTTGAGGAACTCCACTCTTTAGTTCTAAACAATCGGATGATTCACCATCAATCATAACCATTAGTTAGGAAAGATTTTAATAAGGTGATTGCACCTTTTAAGAGACCTATATAGTGTAATATTGCTGTCAACAAATCATAATTTAATGTATCAAAAGTGCGACTAAAATCCAACACCAGCACAGCACATTTTCCGTTATCTATGGACTTTACAATATCATCGATAATATGAAGAAGAGCAGTCGTGAAACTATGACCTTTCCGAAATTCGGATTGAGTTTCAGATAATAGGTAATAGGGATGCAGTCCGTTTTCTCGCAAAGTGTCTTGCACAGTCGCCTTACTTTTTCTAATAAATACCGAAATTCTTCTCGTACTAGTACCAGGATCATTTCCAACAAGTTCAAGCTCTTCTGCAGCATTGTTCTTTCGAATAACTTCTCTTTAACAAGTCGGTTTAGGGAACGCACCTGTTATTCGAAGAGTTATGAAGGTTGATATTGCCTAACTCAGGCGGTGTAGTACCTTTGCAACATCCATACACGAAAATCATGTCAGCGTATTCTTCATTTGAATAAATTAAAGGCATGATCATCCAGTGAAGGCTGGGTATTATTCGAATACAATGTATTCGTTTTTAACGAAACTTCACACCTCCTCTTTGATACAACAATGGCTTCTATCTGAGGAGGTTAAGGATAACCTTTAAGGTAAATATTCTGAATAAATGTTTGTATAATATGAATAATTAATACAAGTGGATTCAAGTACAATTTGACTGTTGAATTCAAAATTCAAGTAATCACAGATACGTACTTTTTTACAGAGTATTCAGCATTCTTGGATTGAATACAGTATTTGTGCAATCAGTATTCAGGTATTGAATACTTTTATTTGACAGTATTCGTATCAATTCCTAGATGGGCAAGTACCAAAAATTTATATATTGTATACTTATTAGATATCACTGAAATATAATGGGTCATATTATAGACGTTCATTAATAGAATGAACCTTTTTTTCAGATATTCCTATTCATATACTTTATTATATCTAAATATTTTAAAGATACATATTTAAAAATAAACTTCTTGGGCATACAAAATGATTCATTTCATGTTTATATTTATTTCAGTTTGATAACAGGTTCTTTTTAACTTTCACTTTACAAATCTCTTCTATTTGACTGCAATATAATAGTTTCTTTTTCTCGAAACTATTAGAAATATTATACTTCTCCTTTGATACAACAATAGTTCCTTTTTGTCTTTAACCTCCGAGGTAAATATTCTGAGTAAGTATTCGTATAATGTGAATACAAGTATTCTAAATAAGAACACCCTTTGAATGTTGTATTGAAAATTCAGAGTAATCAGCATTCATAATTGAATATTTTCTCAGTATTTATACTCAGCTTTGAACCCAGTATAATGCAAAATATGTTTGTAGCTTCTTCAAAGAAATACCATTTAATCTAGAATAAATAAATAAATAAATGATTGAATCATTAGATGAAAACTACGAGACTTAATTATTTAGTTTCGAGAGNATACGTACTTTTTTACAGAGTATTCAGCATTCTTGGATTGAATACAGTATTTGTGCAATCAGTATTCAGGTATTGAATACTTTTATTTGACAGTATTCGTATCCATTCCTAGATGGGCAAGTACCAAAAATTTATATATTGTATACTTATTAGATATCACTGAAATATTATAGACGTTCATTAATAGAATGAACCTTTTTTTTCAGATATACCTATTCATATACTTTATTATATCTAAATATTTTAAAGATACATATTTAAAAATAAACTTCTTGGGCATACAAAATGATTCATTTCATGTTTATATTTATTTCAGTTTGATAACAGGTTCTTTTTAACTTTCACTTTACAAATCTCTTCTATTTGACTGCAATATAATAGTTTCTTTTTCTCGAAACTATTAGAAATATTATACTTCTCCTTTGATACAACAATAGTTCCTTTTTGTCTTTAACCTCCGAGGTAAATATTCTGAGTAAGTATTCGTATAATGTGAATACAAGTATTCTAAATAAGAACACCCTTTGAATGTTGTATTGAAAATTCAGAGTAATCAGCATTCATAATTGAATTGAATATTTTCTCAGTATTTATACCCAGCTTTGAACCCAGTATAATGCAAAATATGTTTGTAGCTTCTTCAAAGAAATACCATTTAATCTATAATAAATAAATAAATGATTGAATCATTAGATGAAAACTACGAGACTTAATTATTTAGTTTCGAGAGATATGCCATAGATGAAAGTTATCTGATTGGAGCATAAAATGTATCTGCAAATAGTACTGGTGAAAAAAAGTTTATAATTTTGAATATTACACTAGGTCTCCCGACACTTATGGAAATGAATACTCTAATAAAACAAGTTAGTACGTCCCAGCAGCAACTGAAAGGAAGGGGTGTGAATTTCTAGCGTCACGTGTCTTTTAATTGGACACATGCTCTGCTCAGTGTCTATTTGAAGAGCTTTATTAAATTGAAGTGAGCCTTGTGACAGAATTTCAGTGCGCTAGTATGTGCTCAACTTATAAAAGTTCAAATACTGTTTCGAGTGGGATAAATATAAGGAGCAATTCTAATGTTTGATATTCCGTCTAGATATTTCAGTCTAAATAAGTTCTGAGATATGGAGAAATAAAGATCAAATGTTATTTATCTAACATTTAATTTGTAGTTATAAGAATTAAGAAACTAAAATATTTGTAAAAGTTTCTTATGTAAATTTATTGACACAGTTGAAAATTGCAATTCAAACAATGAAAGAAATGGGCTGTTTCTCTAAAATATACAGGATATAAAATATTTTAAAATAAAATATACAACTTTTATTTAAGAAAAACACTTGAAATGCACTTAATATATGTTATGCTTTTATGAAATACATATTATATAATAATATATAATTATAAGATTATACAGTAATACAATAATATTATTATACAATAAAGAATATGATTCATAGTCATTATACAACCGTGTTAGCAATACGCATTTTATATCCAATATTTACCTGTTCATCTGTCGTATATAATATACAATGTTTTTATAATGCCGTTTATCTAAAATGGCATAAAAAAATATTTTTTTTATAAAAATCAATCTATATTTTAAACTGTTAAAAAATATGCAATTTCTCACAATCCGGTCACTAAAGAAAAATAGGAAAAAGTAGAGACAATTAACATTTTAAAATTTTAAATGAAACATTG
>NW_019419965.1:0-7361 GCF_000390285.2 Anoplophora glabripennis
CCATGAAACTATAAGAGTTAGGAAAAAAGTTAATGTACACTTTTTGTCAATAACAAACTGTTCTATCTAAAAACAGCATCATTTTTTATTTTCAATAGGGCCGTTTTAATTTTTTTATAATTTAATGAGTCTGAATCCCCATAACTCCGCCACTGGTAGCTTGCGGGACTTCTATGGAAAAATGGTATCTTATAAGAAAATGTGTCATATAAAATTTGGCTTAAATAGCCTTCTTCATTTAGAAGTTATTTAAAAAATTCGATTTTTTTTAAAATCTTTAACGCCCTATAGTATTTCGAAAATGAAGTCTGGAAAAAAAATTTATACTTGATTTTTTCTTATTTTCTTATGAGGAATATCTCCCTAAAGTTTGTTGACTTAATCCTGAAACACCCTGTATATAGCAGTGTAGTCTAACAGCCTCTGACAATGAAAATTTTAAGATTCCTGAATCGTACGGAAAAAATTTTTTTGTGGCCTCTCCGAAAAATATACTCTATTTTTTTTTCGTACTATTTCTTAGCATATTAAAAGTACATTAAACCAGTGACAAAAATTGCATGTGCATTTGAATTTTTCGTCACGCTTTTCTTAACTTTTCAATTAACAATGAAAATCAGTTAACACTTTTTGCTGTATGCATTTGTATCATTTTATCTTTAAAAGGAAAAAATAATCTGAAATCTGAAATAATATACAGAGAACTTGCTATATGTGACAAGTAAAAAGGTTTTCCCATTAGGGTCTGGAATTTCTTATGTGATATAAAGTGACAGTGAGAACTCGTCACTGAAATATCAATAAATTGGCTCTAACTGTTCTCGTTGCTAAAATAATACTGAGAAACTGATAAAAAAAATATGTTACAATAATTTCATTATTCCAGAAATAAAAGAAAATGTGATAAAAAAACAAATACGTGGTTTTGGCTATTGATTCATACATATACTTTAGATGTACCACTTGAAATGGTATAAAATATAGAGCTAACTTTTTTATGTGTCAAATCAAAAAATATATTCCTCTCAAATCTTGGGAATTTTTATTTTGAAATGTGGATACAATTATATAAAGAAATCGTTGTATTATTAATAAAAAAAGAAAACACAAAAAGANCGAATTGTTGCATAAATTATCCATTAGATAAAGCGTTCAAACTAATAATAAAAATAAGTTTAATAATGCCGTCCATATTTTCGAACAATGAACATGCTGATAAGGTCTTTGTATATGGTTTTTGTGATGGAAATGCCACGGCGGCTCGCCGTGGATATGCAGTAAGATTTCCTCATCGCAGACTACCAGCAAAGGAAACATTTTCAATGACATTCAGTCGTCTCAGACAAACTGGGTCTTTCGGTATTCAAACTTATGCTGAAGGACATTTTGCCCCACCAGGACGAAGTAAGATCGAATACTATTTTAAACCATTTTTCCCAAAAAGCGAAAAGTAGGTCTTAGATTTACGTAATAGTTTTCAACAAATTTACAGATTTAACTAATATAGGATATCAGGTAACTACAGTAAATCTAATCATTTTATCTTTAAAAGGAAAAAATAATCTGAAATCTGAAATAATATACAGAGAACTTGCTATATGTGACAAGTAAAAAGGTTTTCCCATTAGAGTCTGGAATTTCTTATGTGATATAAAGTGACAGTAAGAACTCGTCACTGAAATATCAATAAATTGGCTCTAACTGTTCTCGTTGCTCAAATAATACTGAGAAACTGATAAAAAAAATATGTTACAATAATTTCATTATTCCAGAAATAAAAGAAAATGTGATAAAAAAACAAATACGTGGTTTTGGCCATTGATTCATACACCTACTTTAGATGTACCACTTGAAATGGTATAAAATATAGAGCTAACTTTTTTATGTGACAAATCAAAAAATATATTCCTCTCAAATCTTGGGAATTTTTATTTTGAAATGTGGATACAATTATATAAAGAAATGGTTGTAATTGTTGTATTATTAATAAAAAAAGAAAACACAAAAAGATAACCTCAAATTATTCTGATTACCAAAATGAAATTAAAAATGTTAAAAACCATAATTTCCTTGTAAATTCAAGAGTTAAGGAAAGTGTCTCAAAAAATTCAAATCTATGATTTTTCTAACTGATTTATCTACTTTCAGTATTATATTCCAAATAGGAGAAAAAATATAAAGAGTAAACTAGTATTCTTACTTCAGGAGTATATTTCTTGGTGCTCAGTGATATGCCATGGAGACTAAAATAAGTTACCTATAACAAAAACACTTAAGAGGTCACTGCATACTGGCCTATGTAGCCCCATTCTACTTTTATTGTATGTACAGTTCGTCATAAAGCACCCTGTATAAAGAAGACTTTTTCTACTGAATGACATGTACTCCATCTGAAGCTGCTTACCAATACAACAGTAGCTTAATGTTGGTTAAACTGGTTAGCCCTAAGCTAATTCATTAAAACTTAACCACATCTCTGGAGATCCAGTAGGCACTGTAATTGAACAGAATTAATTAAGTTTAAATCACTGACGATATATTGCCGCAATAATACATCTATAGTAAGTAATTCGTTGCATGTTGCCTTAAATGTCCATCAAATGTCTTCAAATGTTTGAATAATTTTGTTTTCGTAGAGATCCTGTAAAGTAAATTTCAAATCATTATATGATCATTATCTTGTATCAATATTGACATTTATATCAGTTTTCCAACTATTCAGTTCAATTCAAAATATATTAATTTTTCTCTCTTATTTATGAGATATTTTCTCACATGTAATGTTTCATACCGTAATAATAATTATTTTTTAGTAAACTCCCTTTTCTTACGAGTTTTTAATTGTTTGCTCGTTTGCTAAAGTCTGAAAAATTTGTACAGCAAGAACATTTATATCTTTTCAAATTAGCAGACTTTGTAAATCCCAGTTTTTCAACCTTTTTTTCCATATTGTTAATTTTTGACCGTACTGATTTTTCTACATTACTTTAATATTTGAATAACAGTCTTTATCAGTTCAATGACCACATTTTGAATGCCAAAACTAGGATTTTTGGTCAAAGGAATGCAATTTAAAAAATGTAGATTTCTAGGCTTACACTATGTACTACAGGTACAGTTGGGTCAGTGAAATTTCGTCTTCCTCATTGTTATTCCTTTCCCACTGGACATTTTCCAAGAATAAGAAATATTTTAAAATTATAATTTGTCAGCTTTTTCTTTGTCATGTGCGTAAAATAAAATTATCAATGTTTATTTTGCACATCATTTTCATCGGCACTTTTTACACTTTTGTGGTATTTCAAGGAAAAAACCCGGTTTCGTTCCAAGTTTCAATATTATTCAGTTCAGTATCAGATGACTCGCATTGTTTCAGAATTTGTTTTTTGTCACTCACAACATTTGAAACTCGAAAACGTCATTTTATATGTATTTTCGGGTGTTTCCAAAACTTGTTATTAACAGTTATATAAGAAGGTTTTTATTTCTGGCTTTACTACTGCTAAACTAATTTTTTCTTCGATTTTGAGACATTTTCTCTTCTGTCCTGGATTGGAACCATCTTCTGAGATCCATTTCAACTCGAATTTGTTTTTTATAATATTTTTATCTGGAATCCTTCCAACAGAAAACTTTTCAGACAACCTATTATCACTGTTACTAAACTTCCATTTTCCATAACAATATCAATTTTATCTTTAAGAGATGATATAAAAAGACATAAACTAATTCAAACTCTATGCAACTGTGGTCTATCCCAATCATTCAGTTTTGAGACATTTTTTCTTGTGCTTCTGGTTTTCAATTTTGTTTAGATCTTTCTTACCTGAACCTGAGTCCTTCTAATAATGAACTTTTCATAATTATTCATCAAAGAGTTTTGTATATATCCCAAACCATTTAACGCAACAGGTGTTTCTGTATACAACTTAGGTTTTTAAAAATGGCATAACCTACACAAATACTGAAATGTTCGATAATCACTTAGTTTATGGCCTTGCTTTTTCAAAAAACGTACCGTGAATGAGTATCCTCAAGCAGTTACTCATCATGTGGAAGAACAGGACTTACTAGGCCTACAGCAAACACTAGGAAGATTACTCACGTATTAAACAAATGCCACTCAACAATTTGAAGGATTCATAAAAACTATCTTTTGTAACCCTCTCATATTCATCATCGCGTACAAGTACTTTACTCGATGATTTTCCATGTAGAGTGGCTCTGTGTCGATGGATCTAAGAAAGAATAGATTACAGTCCCCAACTTTGCATA
The DNA here is from genome assembly GCF_000390285.2 of Anoplophora glabripennis. NCBI lineage: Eukaryota > Metazoa > Arthropoda > Insecta > Coleoptera > Cerambycidae > Anoplophora > Anoplophora glabripennis. Next base: position 4,276 of record NW_019419965.1, read on the forward strand.
AATATTCATTACCAACGAGATTTACTTCTCTAGGGATGCATTCATGAATTTTTATAGTAATCATATATGGACTTGCCAATCCGATTGCGGAGTCAAATAACCAGCATTAATGTGTGGGTGTGGGAATCATTGGATTAACCTATTCTTTCTTCGAAAAGGTTAATTGGAGAAATTATTCGAAGACTTGTTAAAGAGGATTTTCCAATGTTGTTGTTTGAAGAAGTACTTATTTTGTTAAGACAACAATTGTTCTTCACACACAACGCTGCTCTAGACTATTTCAGTGTGGTCGATCGGCAGTATTTAAATGTTGCATATCCAAATAATTAGACGGGTAGAGCAGGAACGTAAAGTTAGTTCCCATGTTCTCGATAATTAAACCACTCGATGTCTTTACCTAGAGATGTCTTAAATAATTCGCATATACGATTAAATTGGAAGTTTGAAGCAATCAATGCGTCGCACGATAGAAGTTGAAAATCGCCATTTGCAACAGTTATTGTAAATGTACTAAGTAGTTTTTGAATAAGTTGTGAATAAGTTGTGAATAAGTTGTATGTTTTTAAGTTTTTAAAAGGAATTGAAAATTTGATACAATGAAAACAACATTAAGGGTTATAATTTTCAACTTCTTTCGAAGGTCGGTATAAGAAAACCTTTGATAAGATAAAGTTGTAAATCATATTGCATTATTCTATATTCCTCCAGATATAAAATAAAAACTGCATTTTAACCTTCCCCTTACTTTTTGGCAATGACCTATAATCCGGTCAGATTAGACCAAAAAATAAGAGTGAAGGTACATAAATTTACAACAAGCTGAAAGTGAGTTTAAAACATAATTAAAAATAACATATTAAAATTCCTCATCGTTCCGGTACTTGGAAAAAAATTTACTCGAGGTCAAAGGTCAAAAAATGTGTTTTTCCCGATTTTCAGCTAAACGGTAAGNTCTAAGAAAGAATAGATTACAGTCCCCAACTTTGCATAAATATTCATTACCAACGAGATTTACTTCTCTAGGGATGCATTCATGAATTTTTATAGCAATCATATATGGACTTGCCAACCCGCATGCGTAGTCAAATAACCAGCATTAATGTGTGGGTGTGGGAATCATTGGATTGACCTATTCTTTCTTCGAAAAGGTTGATTGGAGAAATTATTCAAGACTTGTTAAAGAGGATTTTTCAATGTTGTTGTTTGAAGAAGTCCTTATTTTGTTAAGACAACAATTCACACACAACGCTGCTCTAGACTATTTCAGTGTGGTCGATCGGCAGTATTTAAATGTTGCATATCCAAATAATTAGACGGGTAGAGCAGGAGCGTAAACTTAGTTCCCATGTTCTCCATACTTAAACCCCTTGAGGTCTTTATCTAGAGATGTCTTAAATAATTCGCATATACGCTTAAATTGGAAGTTTGAAGCAATCAATGCGTTGCACGATAGAAGTTGAAAATCGCCATTTGCAACAGTTATTGTAAATGTACTAAGTAGTTTTTGAATAAGTTGTATGTTTCTAAGTTTTTAAAAGGAATTGAAAATTTGATACAATGAAAACAACATTAAGGGTTATAATTTTCAACTTCTTTCGAAGGACTGTATAAGAAAACCTTTGATAAGATAATGTTGTAAATCATATTGCATTATTCTATATTCCTCCAGATATAAAATCTTCAGGAGTATATTTCTTGGTGCTCAGTGATATGTCATGGAGACTAAAATAAGTTACCTATAACAAAAACACTTAAGAGGTCACTGCATACTGGCCTATGTAGCCCCATTCTACTTTTATTGTATGTACAGTTCGTCATAAAGCACCCTGTATAAAGAAGACTTTTTCTACTGAATGACATGTACTCCATCTGAAGCTGCTTACCAATACAACAGTAGCTTAATGTTGGTTAAACTGGTTAGCCCTAAGCTAATTCATTAAAACTTAACCACATCTCTGGAGATCCAGTAGGCACTGTAATTGAACAGAATTAATTAAGTTTAAATCACTGACGATATATTGCCGCAATAATACATCTATAGTAAGTAATTCGTTGCATGTTGCCTTAAATGTCCATCAAATGTCTTCAAATGTTTGAATAATTTTGTTTTCGTAGAGATCCTGTAAAGTAAATTTCAAATCATTATATGATCATTATCTTGTATCAATATTGACATTTATATCAGTTTTCCAACTATTCAGTTCAATTCAAAATATATTAATTTTTCTCTCTTATTTATGAGATATTTTCTCACATGTAATGTTTCATACCGTAATAATAATTATTTTTTAGTAAACTCCCTTTTCTTACGAGTTTTTAATTGTTTGCTCGTTTGCTAAAGTCTGAAAAATTTGTACAGCAAGAACATTTATATCTTTTCAAATTAGCAGACTTTGTAAATCCCAGTTTTTCAACCTTTTTTNTCGAAGGTCGGTATAAGAAAACCTTTGATAAGATAAAGTTGTAAATCATATTGCATTATTCTATATTCCTCCAGATATAAAATAAAAACTGCATTTTTTGGCAATGACCAATACTAGTCCTTAATTTTTTTTTGCAATATTAAAGAAACATTTTATATAGGATGTCTTAGAATATGTGGGCAATCTCTCGGATACAGGGGATGTTAAAATAACATGACAAGTTCCTATAAAAATTTTCTCTAGAGGAGATACAGGCCCCTAAAGGATGCCCCTGAAAATCGATTTTTGTAATACATTTTAAAATACTTTGTGTAATTTAATTATTTTCTAATATGAAGGACAACAGATAAGATTCCTTAAAAATTGACCCATGAAATTTCTTTACACCCTTTATTCCAGGATTGATTCCATTTACAAAATCCGGCTTTGTCCGTAATGAGAATTGAACCGATGAAATTGTTACAGTATCTACCTATCTAAAAGCCCGTTTAAAAATTACATCCTTCGCGGAAAGTCTACAGGAAGAAGTGCATGGACCTTCTGTATGCGATAGGGATGCAATTGTTGCTCTTTAAGGATTCTAAGAACCGTAGATTTTGTGCAACTAAACTAGGCAACCAATTTCCGGACACTTTTTGAAGGATCTGCTTCTACGGCATTTAG
>NW_019419966.1:0-4751 GCF_000390285.2 Anoplophora glabripennis
TCAAACTTAGCCAATTTTTCGATTTTCGTTTTGTTTACCCTTATACGTTTTAATTATCATTTTTTACAAAAAAAGAAGGATTCGTTCAAGAATTTTTTTCACATGACTTGTTCGAAGGGTCATTAAAAATGAAAAAAAGCGCGGGGAACTATTAAATTAGAGGGTTGAAATTGAAGATAGGGGTGAAAATGCACTTTTGCAGTTTTTTAAATATAGCACGAAAACGAAGCAAGATTTCATCATAGTTCATAGGAAAAATTTTGTAGAGAATTGAATTTCCCATCGAAATGGATTATTTAAAAAATTTAAAAGAAAAAATTTATGCAAAAAATCGTTAGTAAACAATTTAAAAAATAGTAAAATATGATTTTTTATTTTTTTTTTACTTTTTTGACTAACATGCTTCACTAGTATTGAATTTACCAGCAATATCTAGTAAATTCAATGCTAGTTGGAGCATATAGCCTATACGGGGTGTTCTACAAGCTCGGTGACAAACTGAGAGATGGTAGATGAGTTAATTTCAAACATTTAGATTAGAAATGATGGTTGCTATAACAATAATTATTATTTATGTTATTTTATTTATTCATTTGACACTTAGCGTTAAAGTGCTAAAAAGAAAATGCATTTATTTACAACTGAAAGTACTACGCAGATATTGCCTTTGTATATGGGTATTCCAATAGGAACGCCAGGCAAGCAGCCCGAGAATACCGATGATGATACTCAAATAGACATCAACCTGCCCACACAGGCTTTATGCATCATTTCGTAGACTTCGAGAAGAAGTAACCACGCTCCAAAGAATGCCATTCGTCGTACTGAAGTGAATGTACAACATGAAGTAAGTAGATACAATAGGTATTGTTATTGGCAATTCTTCTATTAGTGTTCGGCGTTACTATACGTAATCCTTATTACCAATGGGAATATAAAAAGTCTTCAAACTCTTCCAATCATTTATTGTAAAATTAATTACATATGACGACTAGTTTCACAAGGCGTTAATCAACGAACTTGATGGTGAGGTGTAATCTTGACCTCGAAAGTAGTCGTCGTATGTAATTGATCTTACGATAAAGGATTGTGAGATATTGAAGACATTTTATATTCCCATTGGTAATATGAACTCATACTTATTTATTTCACGTTTAGTAATCTTCATTTATCATTGAATTTTGTATGGGGTTTCATCGCCAAAATGTACAAGCGTTACATGCTGAAGATTCTCCTCAGCGATTAGAATTTTGTCGCTGGTTAGGTACTTCAACAACACGCACAAATTGATAAATTCATTTCGCCTATCATGTAGTCGGATGAGGCTTGTTTTATTAGCGATGGCATAAATAATAGTCATAATGAACATATCTTGGGGTTACAAGATCCGCATGCAATTAGATCAAAACGATTTGAGCAACGTTTCAGGTCAAAGGTTGGAGGAGCAATTTCAGCAATAATTTACTGCCTGTATATGATTTAAATGCGGATTTGTATAGAATTGTCTTAAAAAATAACCTTTTTGATTTTATTGATGACGTAGGGCTTAATATTAAATAAAATATGTGATGTCAGCAGAATGGTGCACCACCACATAGAGGGAGACAAGGACAACATTAACGTATTTAACTTCAAAAAAAAATTATCTACTTTCAATGCATTGTATTGTTTTTTGAACGAACATCGCTAAAACTTGATATAAATCGACGTTGGTGCTCTATAGTATAGTACACTCCTTTTTGAGTAAAAAAAAACGCAAAACTTGTATAGGTATCCATGTTTATTTTTTTCAAAGGTACATGCCTATGAATTATTGAAAGATAATAAATAATAAAACTTAATTTTTATAGTAAATAAAAAATATTTTATTTAAGAAAAGGTCAATTAATAATATTTTCAAAATGTCCACCTCCTTGTTGAATGCAGGCTTGTGCCCGTAAGCCAACAGATGACATAGTTATCCGTATTTGACCCTTGTTTTGTCGTATTTGTTCGGCAGCCTGCTGCATTCACTCTAATAATACTTCTTTTGTATTTGAAATAAAAATCAAGGGAATTGTGAAAGGGTGATCTAGGTGGCCAGGCAACAGGACCACCTCGACCAATCCATCTTGGGTAATTGACGGTAACCCAATTTCGGATAGCAATTCCGAAATGTGGTGGGACGTCCTATAAAAGTCCTTGCAGTTCGTCAATAAGAAATTGAAGGAATTGGCCGCATTTAACCTCGCAGGAAGAACGACAGGACCAATCAACAAGTCATCGATTAGGGCAGCCTAAACGTTAACAGAGAATTCATGTTGAAACTTAGATGTGCATACAGCTTTGGGATGCCCACCTACGCAGGTTTCTCAGATTTGTAACACCACTCCTTGTGAATGTAGCTTCATCTGTCCAGAGGACTATTCTGCAGATATTAAATTTAAGCCGTGACTGTCTTAATATTCAGGTAGAATAAACTAGACAAGCATAGTGGTCTGCCTCAGCCAAACCTTTCCCCTTGCAATAATGATACGGATGTAAGTCTTCACGTTTTAAAATTCCCCGTCATTAGCGGCACTTAAAGTTGTCTAGAGATTCGACACTAATAGTTGGATTCCTTGCAACAGTATCTAATAGTTGTTTATCCAAGTCTGCTTGTAAATTCACTGCTTGACGTGCACTGTCGTTACAGTAAACAAGTTTGCATACTCTTGAGAAGACAATCGGTAAGGCATTTTGATAAAGAAAACGTTTGCAGTCAATAAAAAGCTGCTGTCTGCACTGAAACTTATGACCACTGTGTGCCACTGTCAGTAATTCTTAATTAAAAAAATCAACCTTCACAATAATCTGAATAATTTGTTTATTTTGGTTTATTTTACTTTAGTGGTTGAGCATTTCCTGAAAGAACTAACAGCCCTGTTTATCACAAATATGTTTAGTTTTTGTTTGTGATCTCCAAAGAAATGTAGTAGTTTTTATTTACTTTACGAATTCATTTTTACTATTATCATCAAATAATATTCATAGGCGTGTACCTCTGAAACAAATAAACATGGATATACAAGTGTTGCGTTTTTTTTACTTGAAAAGAAGTGTACTTTACGCTCCCAAAATTTGAACATAACGATACGGGACACCTTAAAAAAAGACGATATGTCTTTAGCTTATACGAAAAAGATTATTTGTATGTTCTATCTGTTACTGAATTAATTTAATTTATTGTTCCCTTTAAAGGTATAAATTACGAGATAGCTACAAGTATAGTCCTTCCGAAGTCAGTTGAATATGCAAATAAACGTCTGGTAATAAAATTTAATTAGTTTCATAGGCGCCCCTAAAATAATTTTCTGCTAAAGGTAAAATATTATAATTGTATATAATGTGTAGAAAATTTCTATTATATGTTCATTTGGCCTACAACATATTTTAATTATTTATGTCCTCAAACAATTTTATTATATCGGTGGTAAATTTTGTTTTGTTCCGTTTGAAAAGGTTTCCAAAATGCCATGTTGTGATAATATTAGTAAACAAAATATCCCTCCTATTTCTCCCTTTCGCAATTGTAATATGAGTGATTGATAGAAGGTGCCTATAATAAATTAAAATTTCCTGATTCACACCAAATTCCGCACTGTAGCACTGCACTGCTGGGCAATTTATGATCCACTTGTCGCCTGCTGTGATTTATTGCCAGAAGCCCAATACAGTTGTGTTACATTTCGTTTGCCCGCGCTCGCATTCTTCAACTGGTCGTATACATTTCTACCACCTGCACGTTTAGTTCGACCAGACCTATATATGGGTATGGCTAAATAAATATGGGAACAAGTTTTTCAAATATTTCAATGCCGAGTTGCTCCTTAGCGACCGAGCCTGCTACTACCTTGACATTGTAGGTTCTTCAACTGACTTCGGAAAAACTATAACATACATACTTTTTTATTTAAAACATGTAATCTTGCCTGACATAAATTAAAATGTGATTCCATCAATCTTGAAACGGAAAATAATTATCTCTGTAACTGCTCTTCTTTCTTTCTTTTCTTTTTAAATTTAGGGTAAAGTACGGATAAAATATTTTCTTTTACAATCAAACATATTATCAAAGACGCTTTCACGAGTAAAGTATCTGACAGAGTATATCTATATTGAATATTATAACAAAAAAGAAACAAAATTTGGAGTTATAAAAGGACCCCAAGTGACCCACCTGCCCTTCCAAAACGAATGTTACTATGTAGAAACCTTTAATGGTTACTTCTTTGTTACCCAACCCGTTTCTGCTTCATTACACTCCGCTAAAAGCAAATATACACCGAACTCTCAAATGACCACCCCCGCAGCATTTAATTTTTAATGTTTTCAACGCCGTGTTCCGCATCAATATGGAATAATTAAATTTTAAGCAATCTCCCACCGAAATATAAAATTCCCAAACAACAAGGTTGTAATTTCGTAGTAAAATACGTTCAATAAGCAAACAAATGCCGTAATTATATACAAATATTATAAATTTTACATCACGAGTATAATTCCTGTTTATATTTTCGGCGGGCTTCTCGCCGCATTGCAGCTTGTCTCGTTCGCAGCTGGCGGAACGGACAGCCCGACAAACAGTGGCCCTTTTCCACTCTAAACTCATTAGGCAAGTTATAATGTAGGCTCGGGAGAAGTGGCGTAATCAAAATGTCTTTGTTAACCTGAAGAAATTTCTCTCAAAAAATATAAACGTAATCGTATTATAGTGCTGAAAATATTTTACC
>NW_019419966.1:6692-7303 GCF_000390285.2 Anoplophora glabripennis
AAAAAAAAAGAAAGTGGTAAATAACAATACACATAATGATAGCAATCAACTAACTGTTATACAAATATACATAAACAACATATAATTAAAATAAATAGGATAAACGACTTACTAAGATTAATGATAACATTCATATTCGAGCTACATTACTGTCAATAAAATCTTCAAAACTATAAAAGGCATTTTTTATCAAGTATTTTTTTATCCTTGATTTAAAATTATTTTCATTAAAATTTTGAATTTGTTGAGGTATTATGTTAAAAAATTTGATGGCCCAATGATTAGTACCGACCCGCGTTTTACTAAGTCTTAGAAATGTATTACATAAGTATGTGCTCTTTCGGGTATTATAAGAGTGAGTCTCACTTCTGATTTCAAAGTTATGTATGTGTTTTTTGACATAAATAAGACATTGAAGTATATATGCACAGGGTACAGTTAGAATGTTCAATTTAGAAAACTGCTCTCTGCAGACATATCTAAAACCAAGGTCAGATATGATTCTGATAATTTTTCTCTGAAGAGTAAAAACTTTTTTCATAGAGGGAGCATGACCCCATACTAGAATAGCATATGTTATGACGGAATGGGTATAGCCATGATAAACTATC
>NW_019419967.1:0-7326 GCF_000390285.2 Anoplophora glabripennis
AAAACGTGTGACACAACAGAAAAACGTAACCAATATATCGAAGAGTTCCTAGTCCGGGAAAACGTTCAATTAGAATTTAATGAAATCTGTGAAAATCCTGGTCTTCGTTCTCTAGCTAAATTAATGCTTAATTCATTCTGGGGCAAGTTTGGTCAGAGAGAAAACCAGACAAAAACAACAATAGTCAATACACCAAAAGAATTCTATGATATGTTAACAAATCCTTCCATTGATGTGTATCACGCATTTCCCGTAAATGAGAACACCCTAATAATAAATTGGCAATTCAAAGAAGAAGCTTGTGACTCTCTCGCCACCGTTAATGTGTGCATTGCAGCCTACACCACTACGCAAGCAAGGTTAAAACTATACAGTTACTTGGAGCAGTTAGGAAAAAGGGTGTTATATTACGATACAGATTCGATTATCTTTACCCACCGGGAAGGAGAATTTGAACCAACAGTGGGTAAATTCATAGGCGACTTGACAGATGAATTGGAATCTTATGGTCCTGGGGCTTACATCACGGAATTTGCAAGCGGCGGCCCAAAAAATTACGCCTACAAAGTATTATCACCTAGCAATCAGCATGAAGAAATAGTGTGCAAAGTTAAAGGTATATCCTTGACACATGCGGCCTCACAAATTGTAAATTTCGAAACTATAAAGGATATGGTTCTCCAACCTTCCGAGCCCGTGTACATAACTTCAAACCGTATAAGAAGAACAAATATACACGAAATTATAAATCGCGTGGAAACCAAAATATACCGTCCAAATTCTACAAAAAGATGGTTTCGCGAAGATCACGAGTCAGTGCCATATGGCTACAAAAAACAAAGGACTGAATAATTGTATTTTAAGTAACACAGCAAGGACATATCGCATAAAACATTGAGAATATATAAGTAACAATTTTTATTAAGCATTTTAAATTAATTTTGCTATTGTTTCATATAAATATTTAAAAAATCAAAGAACTTAGTAATTATGCTTAAATATATCTATTTAAGATGTTAGAATATTTGTTAGTATCATGTGATTAGTTAATCCTGTTATTTTTATTAAAACAGTTTTTAATATAGAATTTAATTACACTGTATGTATTCTTTAATTACCTTTCTTTATTGCGTATTTATAAAAAAAATAAGACTGAAAAATTGTATGTTAAAAATATGTGTATTTTCGACAGAACTATATTTTTACAATCATAATAATCATTATAGTAGTATCAGTTGTTTACACTATTTATGTAATATAATATTAATTAAATTATTTGAATGACTTTGTTACTATTACCATATATTGTCATTTATTGCGCAAAGGAGGCGTGGATACTAAATGCACTATTTGAGTAATTTTCCAAGAAAGAAGTCAGTATAAGCACTTTCTGGCTATATATGTGGTTGTCGTAGTACCAAATATGTACGAACATAAGTCAGTAGATATGCTTTCATTACCCTAAAGGCTTTATCCAAATGATCGATTTTTGCTTTGTCGCTCATTTGCAAAATCAGCTACCGATATTTAACGACATAGCAGGATAAAGAGGGATAATCTCCCTCGATCCCAAATCATTGGGGCCAATTTCTAGCCATGGAATAATGGCGCGCGTACATAAAATTAAAAATATCTTCATATTTCAAATTTAAATATTTTACCAAAAGAGTTCTGAAAAATACGGTGCTGTTTTCCTTTTAAAATATATATTTTTTATTAGCAGCCATTGTAAATTTACTTTAATATAGCTTTACGTTTATTCGAACGGGTTCCAATTGTTTGAAGAATTGTGCCAAAACTTTTTCTATATTGCATATCACGCACGACAGTTATCATCTGTTAGGTACTAAATACATAGCAGATAGTTTAAATATTCCATAAGCAAATATTAGCACCTCTTTACTTTTCTCTCAAAGAAGCTGCAAGTATATTTACATTTATATAAATTTGTCATATTTCGAGAAATACAGCTAGTACTATTTTTTTGCTGCAATGTCTATATATATTTTTAATTAAACATTCTTATGGATTTTAGATAAACTAATAATTATAAATACAATGAATTCAGGTCCATGTTCTTTACCCATCCAGTGATGTGTTTTTTGAAATTTTCTTATTTCAGCCATTTTAAAGTGATATTTTTAGTAAATTAATAAGTTTATATTATTTCCGTTGCGTCCTTCTTAATAAAAAGGAGATGTTTGAACTTATTGTATCGCCATAGTAGAGCAAAGGTGGGTAATTGTTTTTCTTATTTAGTTATTGGGACAATAAAGATTGTCGTATTCCTTTTTACTTATCCTTTCACAGTGATATTCACTGTTGTACGCCTAAAGTATGCTAATAATCGAAACGGTATTGATAAGTTAAACATAAAATAATAAGAATGAAGCACTATTACAGTACCACAAATATTTAAATTCATAATGATGAGACCTCTCATACTTTGGATCGTAGGATTTTCAAAACAATTCTCGATTATTTAAAGCAAATTATTTTTAAATCTAATTTAAACATTAAATACTTCATTCACACGATGTACTTGAATATCTGCCTAGATGTAAATGGATAGATATACATACTAAAGGCTTGTCTGTTTCCACTGATTAAGAATGTCATCGGCTAGCTATTCTCATGAAAATATTATTTCTACCAAAATATATACCCTACGTTCGCATGCATTTCGCTTCATTATCAGAAGGGATGTTTAAAATATATTACCATTTTCATAAATCTAATTTAAACATTAAATACTTCATTCACAGTGATGTAACNAAAGGATATTTTAAAATATATTATTATTTTCGTATACATATTACATTTTCCACCTTCATCTCCCTTCCACTAAGTACTAAAAACAAATACATGTTTCTAAGTACATATATCTAAATATTACCTATTCACATATTCACTAACACCTTACCTTAAAACCTGTACACAAGTTTGGTGTACCAAGATAATTTGAACGCTTTTATGCCGTCGCTTGTACACATGTAATACATATTTACGCCTCAAGCAATTTTTAGTAAAACAGTATTTTTCTGAGGAATTCGGTATACTTGAAACGTTATAGTCACTATACCTTTATAGAAAATTGTATTTAATTATATTTATAGTTTGAAACTCTCTTGTTTTGAATAGGTTTAATGAATAACTTTCAATGCAGTAACATTTGCGCTAGTTGTCGGATAACAGAAATTCCATTACATTCTTTAATAAAAAGGACGCCTGAAGCATTAACATATACGATGGAAATTTGTCGTAAGCGAATCGTTAGGTAAAATTATACTTGTGACTTTATGATAATGGCAATGTCTAAAAATGTAATTTATTTTAAAACTGTGACATTACATATGATATATAAAAACATATTTTTATTTGTGTTCGAAATAATGTTGTTGCCAAATTTTATCTTATAAGACGTGATTATAGAGAAAAGTTTGCTAGGGCTGTCTACAGTGTAAACTTTAATTTTATTTTTTCTTGTATTAATATACTTTTATTATACGCTCACGTATGTAAAAATATTAGCCTTATTATTAAAGAAAGTAACGGAATGAATATATCTCGGTACTTGTCTTTTCGGCTCGTTAGCTTGTTGTATTATTTTAAACTTTGGTAAATAGCCGTAAATAGTTATGGAGGTAAGTACACATAATATTAAAAGAGGTATTTACATTGGGCTAATACACCCAAATATATTCCGGTTAAGTTATGAATACATTAATAGTTATATCGGGAATATTTATACACATTGTATTTTTAAATGTTTGTGCGCTATTATATTTATAATAACTGTGGAAATACTTCTACCCAATAAGTATTTTTTCCTATTAAAATAAAAATACTGCTGTCGGTTATGTCATAAGACTACTGCTGGCTTGATATTCACTTAAAAGTATCATATTAACACCTCACTACGTTTTATCATAGAAGTTGCAAGTGATGCTTATTTTTGTATAAATTTGATACACTCTGCTAATCACCAGTTATAGGTAATGAATATAAAGATAACTAAAAATTTACTTTATATTTAAAATTACATTTTCAATTCCCTTGTTTTGAATTTTTATTTTAACACTGGGGATCTCGGCGATAATTGCCAAATGGTTATTGATAGCTAATAAATATTGTTCCATTACATATTTTTAATAGAACAAGACAAAGAACATACAGAAAGATTATCGTCTCGGTTTCAGAGTTGTATGTGCATATACTGTCACTACACATATAGCTAATATACGATACACGCGATATACAGAGCCACACAGATTTATTTATATCCGATATAATTTTGTTCCAAATTGTGATCTAATTATAGATGGAAAATCAACTTGACCTATTGTAAATGATCCCAATGTCTTTTTGTTTGACTACAGTTATGATTGGGCGATGCCTGTTTTTCTATTATTTTTAAGGTGTTGTTAGGTTCATATATTTTCTTTTCTTATTTGAACCTTGCAGTTTTCTGTTGTAGTTCTAAACGATGTGTTAAAATTAAGCATGTAATATAAAATATACCTCTGGGGCTTTGTCAATTACAGATAAATATTTTTTAATTTTTAAAGCATCTACAAACACTTCTTAAATGTAAGCAAATCTTAGAGTGCAATCTTTATAAACCGTAACCCTTACCCGTTTTGTGATAAAAAATATATCTTGCCCTTGTATATTATAAGCGAAAAACGTTTTTCTGTCTCAGGAACACTAAATCTGTAATGATTGAAATGTATAGACAGACTAATAAAAACAATTATGGCAACGTCCCCAGAGTACACGGGCTTTGGTACATAAATACTTGTAATACCTCCTCGGCTACCTCGACTCTACATTTTGTGCTTTACTTATTTGTCGAACATTTTACTAGCCCTTTTAACGAATTTCCTTATTTGTAGATCTGTATATATTATACTTTTCTAGTCAAACAATTATCGAAACATTCTATGCAATTTTTTGAAGAAATTTTAAATTTTCATGAAGGTAAACTAGACAGTTACAATACTTACCTGAAATCTTGATAAACAGGATTATGGCCATACTTTGACACTCAATTATCTAAAAATAATTGTCAACGTATATATAGTTCGACATAACGTATGCAATTATTAAGAATAAATACCTATTTTCAATTCCTAAAATATTATTCTGTTACCCCATGTATCTTTACATTAATTATAAAAAATCATGTGCCGGATATATGTTAATTATGACCGAGCGAAATGAATTAATTGTCTAATGCTTATTTTACCTTACCCCAGTCCCAGGTTCCATAACTCGCTTGTACCTACCTGCCGATCGGGGGCCGAGCGACCCGCGATCGCACACTACCGAAGGCCACAAGCGGGCGTCCCGACGCCCGGCGTCTCGGGCGTCCGTCTGGCTCTACTGTCGCCATACCTACTAATCAGTGNAGAAAAAAAACGAGAGATCTGAGTTATTTAGTGAAATTCATTTAGTACATATAAATATACAAAATATAAACATAGGTATACTAAATATCAACATATACTGAACTAAGCACATTTGTTTCTGTTTTAATTTGTATTTTTGTTTTACATTATTGAAAACTGTTTCATCTAACTTATAGCTAAGATCTGAGGTACAAGGCGAACATTCTGTGACAGTTAAAGGGCCACAAAATATGAACTCTTTTTATTCATCTGCGATGTCTGTCTCTTTTGGTCAAGAAAATTTATTTCCTCTCCTGAGCTGTTTTTTCGTTGATACTTCAGTCAGCGCGACCAATGCACCATTTCTCCTAATACACACACCATAAAATTGTCCCGATTCAATTTGGTGCTTCTTTTCTACAATACCTATTTCCTCTCGAGTTTGGTAAACTTCACAACATTTTTCCATGTCAACTTCTGCATTGAAATGTTCAGTTTCCTTCGAGGGTTCCTCACAATTTATTTCATCTTCGATTTCAACAAATCAGTATCTGTACTATCGTCGTAACTTACTTCATCTTTAGAACCACTGGAAGAGGAATATTCTGTATTGTCGCAAGAAGTTTGACCCCGAATTTGTCTATATTTGTATTTTTCCCCCCTCTCTTGATTTTAGCTGTCTGTGCATTGGTTTTTTGAACTTGTTTGCTCGAACGTCGGCGAAAACTTTCCTTTGATGTAGCTATAAATCTGCGTAAACGATCAGACTTACTCTCTCTTAGCATTTTTCCAGTAATCAGCAGAGTGTAGACTTTTTAATGATTGTCAACAGTATTATCTCTATCTTTAGAAAACTTTTTAAGCATGAGACCATCGCCAACTCCTAACAGTGAAATGCTCGATAAATCTGAAGGGGGAACAGATTTTAAATTTTACAAATCTTTTTTGCTACCTCTTTAACAATCTATTGCACACAATATTCTAAGGCGAAAAAAAAATTTGTTGGTGGATATGTCGAACTATGGCTTTTTATATTATTTTTAGAAGGTTTTTGAAATTTTAGCAGTTAGGATTAGGAAAAAATGAGTCATATATAAAATATTGGTTTATATTACATTACATGAAATGTTTTTTCAAATTAGTTGTGGAATTCTCGAAAACAGTTTCTACCTCCCACGAAGCATAGATAACAATCGCATTTACAGCATTTTACCTTGGTAATCTTCTGGCACTTCCCATTTTTGCACCTTCCAGTTTTCTGCTCGTATTCAGGCCTATGGTCCATTTTATCAGAGCGGCAGTTATCATTTGGAGGAACAGAAATCTTGGGTGTTTTAGTTTCCGTTGATGGGGTGCTACTGGACAGACGACCTCTTTTCTGTGCCTTACTACCCTTACCAGCTTAGCATAAACTTTGCGCAACATCAGTTTTGAAGTCAAATAAAGGTAACTGTTGTTTCTTCGATATTCCGTAGTCATTGCACGCACGCCTATACAAAGCCAGCCAATAATAACGCACATGTCCATCAGATGAAAAAACATTCGTAGATAGTATTTCCTTGATCTGATTTTTGTTCGATATAGCGCTAAAAGGGAATCTATCAAATACATCGCCCATAAATTCATTGTAAAGGAGTATAGTACTTGGGCATTTAATTATTATATCTTCTTTTTTTTGCGATCATACCGTTTGATCGTGGTTTCAGGGGAAGCACTTGAAAATGTGCTAAGCAAAGTTACGGCTTTATTATCTACCATTTTAGTAGCGTCAGGTTAGTGTTTTCTTCATTGGCAACCTTTTCAACCTCTACCTTGTTTCTTGAACGCTTTGTCGCTTGGCAGCTTGTTTTCGGAAACCCAATTTGTCCGTACTCTACCCAAACTATGGATATCATTTCGAGATAGTTCAATTTGTAACTCGGGATTACAAAACCAG
>NW_019419968.1:0-7307 GCF_000390285.2 Anoplophora glabripennis
TTATGGGTGCGTTTAGCTGCAGTGTGACCAGTTCCGTTGCTGATTTATTATTAATGATTGGTGCGTTCTGTAATTGTCTGGTCAAACATCGTGGTATAGATACGCGCTGGTAGAAGCGCAAAATGTCTGCATTAAATGTCACTTTTCTACCAGAAAGTGTAAAATGACTTCAAACTCTTCTGAGGCATAAAGTTTGTGGTTGTTGCAATTTAACAGAGTCATTCCTTGATTGCTTTGATTATTTATACAAAAGACAAATAAATTTGTGACCAAAGCTGCTACTACCAACTCCTTCATACAGGAACATAAACTCGTTTAAACGTTTTGTGTATGTTTAGTGGCATTTATTCTTCTATTACATTTTTTTGTCCATTACTTGCAGTTCTGTAGGTGTTTTAATAGTTTTTGTAGTTACTAATCAAATTTCAATTGTTAATATTTATATTAAAATGAACATATGCGATGTAAAATTGGATTTTACTATCAAAATTAACACAAGGGGGGTCATTTTCCTTGCGAGACATCATTTTGTTAACATTTGTTACTGTAACCACTGAACAAGCAGTAGTAGAGACCGAGTCAGTATTTTAGTCCTTTACATTTTTGTTCCCAATGTGCCCAAAGGACTTTTTACACATTTTTCTAAGCTGTTCATTTTCCAACTCGAATCCTTGTATGATTCATCGGTAACTGTTAACTTTTCCCCAAATATACGTACATGTATATTTATAATCGATATATTCTTCTAATTAACGAATATCCAGCTCTCAAAAAGTCTGCAAGTCGGGGTCGGCGGGTAATTCGCGGCAAAGTAGCGAACGACTAGCGCAATAAGAGAGGCGTATAACGCCTTTTATAGCGGAATCGAAAAAACTACCGCACACGTCGCCGTCGATCAGCGGACCCGCAATTGAAATGACATTTGAAAGATTGGCACGTAGGACTGCACTTGTTCCCGATTTAGTCCGATGATAAATAACGGTGAGCTACAAGTCCAGGATATTCCAAATTGGACATTTTTATGGGGTATTTGGTCTATCGGCGCCGGCCAAAATATAACGCGTTGTGCCACGTTGGAAGTAGTGATTTAGGCAGCAGTGGAGACTTATTTTCATGTAACTGCCATGCAAGAGAAACAAGATTTGAACAAAAATTATTTATTTATAAGTGAAAAATCTGTGTAACTAATCTAAAAAATTAATTGAAAAAAATATCCGATAATTAGTTAGAATTGTTACGTGGAAATGAGGTCCATTTGAAAGATCGTTAAATTTTGAGTAATTTTTGTAATATAAAGTTTTTCCCAATAATTATTTGTTTTCGAGATATGTCGACTTCAATATGCAATGTATGATATTATTTTATTTNTATAACCACTGAACAAGCAGTAGTAGAGACCGAGTCAGTATTTTAGTCCTTTACATTTTTGTTCCCAATGTGCCCAAAGGACTTTTTACACATTTTTTTAAGCTGTTCATTTTCCAAGTTGAATCCTGGAATGATTCATCGTTAATTGTTAACTTTTCACCGAAATATACGTACATGTATATTTATCATCGATATATTCTTCTAATTAACGAATATCCAGCTCTCAAAAAGCCTGCAAGTCGGGGTCGGCGGGTAATTCGCGGCAAAGTAGCGAACGACTAGCGCAATAAGAGACGCGTATAACGCCTTTTATAGCGGAATCGAAAAAACTACCGCACACGTCGCCGTCGATCAGCGGACCCGCAATTGAAATGACATTTGAAAGATTGGCACGTAGGACTGCACTTGTTCCCGATTTAGTCCGATGATAAATAACGGTGAGCTACAAGTCCAGGATATTCCAAATTGGACATTTTTATGGGGTATTTGGTCTATCGGCGCCAGCCAAAATATAACGCGTGGTGCCACGTTGGAAGTAGTGATTTAGGCAGCAGTGGTGACTTATTTTCATGTAACTGCCATGCAAGAGAAACAACATTTGAACAAAACTTATTTATTTATAAGTGAAAAATCTGTGTAACTAATCTAAAAAATTAATTGAAAAAAATATCCGATAATTAGTTAGAATTGTTACGTGGAAATGAGGTCCATTTGAAAGATCGTTAAATTTTGAGTAATTTTTGTAATATAAAGTTTTTCCCAATAATTATTTGTTTTCGAGATATGTCGACTTCAATATGCAATGTATGATATTATTTCATTATTATTATTTTCTTTAAATCACCTGAGACAAAATGCTGTGATATATTTATTGGAATCAAAAATACAGTTTATAAATCCTTTTAATATATTTAATGGTTTATAAAAACATCGTAATCATTACCCAGCAATTTTTAGGCTTACATAGTTTTATTTACTTAATTAATATAATTAGTAATACTTGAGATAAAAGCATTTTATACGGAATAACAAAGGAACATAAATATTTCTCAGAAAACTTTATATCTAAAAAATTAGTTATAGTTGCAAAACTTTTGTAACATTACTAAAATAGGGATTAAAAACACGAACAGTGAGTAATAATGTAATTTCTATCACAGAATCTTCAAAATTGCATCCAACATTTTCTTTGACTTGGACGAGAGATGGGCGCGAGTATCATTTCATTTCTTTAGAACTAAATTAACATAATTTTCGTTGTTTTACCAGTTCACATGATTTACGGGTTTTAAATAAAGGATACAAATCTTCGCGAGGATAATACGATGTATTTGCTATATATAATAATTGTACATAGTTTACACACAATACATTTTTGAATGCGTACGTATCTTTACCAGAATTTGACGCGCAATATCTCCGATGTCCGAGGTCTGAGCAGTGTGTACAACTGCTAGTCAATTATTAGCGCTGTTGCCACATCTACATAATCTCTATGCGTTCATCAAATATAATTTAAAACTACTTAAATATGATATTTTTATGTTGTTAATTAGTCAATATGTATGCTATGTGCATATGAGTAGATTTCTTTGCTATATACAGGGTGACCCATTAAGAATGGAAACACTCGCGTACAAAAGTTGTTTATGGACCGATTTGAACTAGGTTTTTTTTAAAGATAGATCTCCAAAAGCTCTATCTTGATGCAAAATTTGAAGACGAAATTTTGATTTTCAAGGCCTACTACGAATTTTTTTTAAGTGAAAAATAGCAAAATTTTGTTAGCGATTTTTTTATAAAAAAATCTGACTACATCACTGGATTTAGGAACCCCTCAAATGCATTTGTACCAATTTTTGCAAAAAAAAGTTTGCCCCTAAAAAAGTTATGACAATATCGGCATCACCAGTGTTTGTCGTTATCGGTGAACCTATTCTTTTATAAAAACCGAATAGAACCTAAAGGAAAACAAAATTAAATAACAAACACTGGTTTACTAATTATTAATACCAATATTTCAGAGTTGGTACTGGTAACGAAATTTCCTCAATCTGGGTGTCACCAATATTAATATGACTCGTTTACAATGAACAATGACATACCGTTACTTCTACGTTGTAACTATAATATTCTCACGGCCTAATCTGTACGAAAGTGACATTTTCCCTTAATCTAACCCTGCCCAAATACCTCCAACACGCCGCACAAACCTCCTTAACCGATAATTTCTCAATACCGTACAGCATTCGGACAAACTGCTTTAAGTTGACAAGCGTCATAATTTTTATTTAACCACCCATTTTTTCCACGCCAAAAAAAGGTAACCGTTAGCGTACCCAAGACCGTATAAGATTACAACGATAATTCCATTCATGGCCCGCTTGCCCGATACTTGATTAATTCTTACACGATTTTTAGATGACGACGCCTGTCAAGCTTTTAATAAGAAAGCTGAAACGTATGTTCGGACAAAAAATCCGAGAACGAAAGTAATTTTTCTCTATGCTAATATTGTCAGTCCTTAAGAATTCGTGTATACCATTACATATAAATGTTCCTTATTGTCTCTTGTAGTAATTTAATATTTAACTATGCCCGTTTAACGCTGTAGCACATTAGTTTAACATTTGAGTGAAGCAGGCGGTGCACGTCGAAATGATGAGTAGGCTTTAGCGTTTTTATGGTAATTACTTGTTTTGGACTATCATTACTTGATGTATCCAGCAACATATGTCGCATAGTTTATATCGAGGCATAAATTCTCGTTAATATTTAAAAATCGCAGGAGTTGTCCCATTAGGCAGTAAATACACTGTTAGTTTTATCCGCGGTTTGGTAGCAGCAATTAAGATCATGCAAATCTACTATAATATTATATTACAAGGAATAAGCACGTTAGTGTAGTTTAGTATCTGATATTTCGAAATTAGGGTTATTTATTTTAAAGAAATTGATTTCTTTTATCAGTTTGTTATGTTGGTTTTTGTTATGTTGATCCGACGTTGCATTAAAACTACAACTAATAAGATTAAAATTAAAATATTCCTCCTATAATTTGGTGTCCTAATTATACAGAGTGTTAGTAAATAAGTGCGACAAATTTCAGGGGGTGATTCTACATGAGAAAATAAGGGCAGTTTGCTTATAAACGTATGTCCGCAAATGATTCGTTTTCCGAGATACGGGGTGTCAAAGTTTTTCTTAAAAACTGACGATTTAATTTGTTGCTCTGAAACCGGTCGAGATGTGCAAATGAAATTTGGTGGGTTTTAAGAGGTAGTTATTGCGCATTTTTTGACACGCAATTAACAATTTTATGTTCATCATTGGCGCGCGTACGGGTAATAATCTCAATTTTTTTAAAGAAAAAATTGGTACGCCACTGAGATATTACAAATTAAAAATCATTTTTGAATTCCTCGTTCAATTTGTGACAAAAAATCTCTCTTGCCTTTTCTTCGTATGGGGCGCCGTTTTGATGCAAAAAAATAAAACATCTTAACGCGTATTTTTTATTTCTTTAATACATTACCTAGTAGGCTACTGTCAACATTTGTCTGTTAAATACGAATATTTTTAAGAAATGTCAAATTAGCGTTTCGTCATTATTAATTTATTAAGCTTTTAGTTTGCTATAACATTAGTGTTAATAAGTAATTAATTTTTCTTTTATCGAAAAGAATGGAAAATTTTACAAATGCGGAATTGTCAGACATGCATTTTGTCTATGGTCGAAGTAATGGAAATGGTCGGCAAGCTCGACGATTGTATGCTGAGTTGTATCCAGGACGTAGGGTACCTCATCACACAATATTTGCTCGTTTTCATCAACGTTTGCGCGAAAATATTTCATTTGCACATCTCGACCGGTTTCAGAGCAATAAATTAAATCGTCCGTTTTTAAGAAAAACTTTGACACCACGTATCTCGGAAAACGAATCATTTGCGGACATACGTTTATAAGCAAATTGCCAATATTTTCTCATGTAGAATCACCCCCTGAAATTTGTCGCACTTATTTACTAACACCCTGTATACGTACTGTGTGTCCGAAAAAGATCCGATAAAATGTTTTTTACTTGTCAACATTAATAACTTCATTTTCTATTTATTTCTTACGTTTTCATAATGTTTTTATTGCTATACGTATTTTTATTATTTCTATTGGACTATAATATAGATACCTTTTTATTTTTTAACTATTTTATATATTTTACAGATTACCTTTATTATTATTTATATTTCACTTTCGTTATATTTTTTCTTTTCATATTGTTTGTATTACTACATACGATCATATATCCATTTTGTATTTTTTTTTGTATATTCCCATTCTGTAGTCCCATTTTGACGTAAAATAAATGCAATAAGAACTGCTTGTTGTATGTTAAGTATCTAGAATTAATTAACATTTGAAAAATATTGTCATGTAACGGTAAAATATATCGGGGTGTTGGTTTGTCAACGCTCCGATAGCAAAATAGTGAAAATGAAATCTGCACGACGCTGCCTCGCTTGCCAGATAAAAAAACCAGCACGCGTTTGGTCAGTTTGCACACAGATGGCTGTGCCGTGACTTTTTCTGGTAAAAAGCAGCAAAAGCCAAGTCGGTGATCGGGCTATCAGAAGATATCACTTACCGCATGCGTATTACCGTTGTTACAGCGCTTCTGTGTACTTCGTTCCACAGAGACTTCATCGTTCGCGTTTTAGTTTTCTTCATCCTCATATTTTGTTAGTTTTATATACAAAATACCTAGCAAGGTGCTTATTTTAATTGTATTGGTTACTGAATGGATACAAACGTTTTATTTTTCAGAGTTGAGAAATGGAAATACGCCTTCATTTCTACGTGGCCCCTACTGTTTGTGTGTATATGGAATCGATTTCGGTTCTCGCCCTTATTCAATATAATAGTTTCAACAGTTATTTCACTCATTCATGCATTTTTTTAATTCTCTCATTCGTTTGTACAAAAGTGGTGTATGTTACAAGTATGTTACCGTAAAATTTATATCAGAAAACACCTTCGACTGTATTCTACATAGAAACTACTAAAAATTGTTGTAAATGTCGAGTGTATGTCAATATTCCGTTTAGCCGCTAGAGGGCAATCACAACCCCTCACCTTTAAGACAAACAAAAAGCTATAAAATGAGCTCGTGCAAAATTTTTTCAGTTCTGTTAATCCAAGATAGTGACATCTATTTGGAGGTATTAGAGTACCATGTTTCAGTAAAATATTATAAGACGTTTCAAAGTTATTTGAAAAAATAAAACGATTATTTTTTTATCAACTACTGGTAAGTCCATGTACATGGATATTGGTAGATCTCGTGTATTGGATGCTTTCTCGCCGTAAATTAGCAACATATCAACTTTTTCTGAATGAGACAACGTTTTGTAAGCACATTTGACGATCGTAATGAGTCATGACAAGTATTTCGTGACATTTATGCACTTTAAACAACGAAAATTCAATTATTTTCCAATGACCACTTGATTCTTCCACCGCTAATGTGATTTTTAGGTGGTATTTATTTCGAGACTCTTTAATACGATATTACTTATAACTTTTAAATTGGAAGTAATACAGAAAAATTTCTCTAATAAAAGTTTATTAGAAAAAAGAGAGTTTTTAACAGGAAAAAAATTTGGGCATGTTTCTAGAAAAAATATAATTATCATTAGTCGTTCTTATTAAATCCCAAAGATAATACTTTCTATTGAAAATGAATCCCATTTAAAACTACGTGTTCCAAATTTATTTTATATTTCTTTGATTGATACTATAACAAAATTATTATACAGAACTACACTATTACAACTTGGTACTTACGACTAGATGTATTGATGTAATATCCAAAAGAAATTCTCACCAATTAACAGTTTGAGGCCGTTTTTGATTGCAATCGCCATAGTTTCCCGACGTACGC
>NW_019419969.1:0-1193 GCF_000390285.2 Anoplophora glabripennis
TAACCTATTTTTTTCAAATAATTTGAAAACTGTTTTTCTTAGAAACTTCAAATTTGGTACACTTATTTTTTTATATAAGTTCAACGCAAATAAAACATTTGGTGATGATACATATACAGGATGTTCTATTTCTAGTGCTGTGCGCCACTGGCTATCCCGTATTTTATTTGTGTGTGCACCAGATATGGCAGAATTAATATTTTTAAGAATAAGCACTATTTTAGAAGATTTGTTTGCTCTTACAAAATTTTGATATCGTTTATGGATTGCGAGTAAAATTGGCATTTTTATACATTAAATATAGGTAAATATTCCGATTTGAAGAAAATAATTTATAACTGCAGCCTCAGAGCACGGAATGTTAATGAAAAAACGTCACATTAAAAAAAAATAACTATACATTTTTAGTCTTAGTATTATCAATCAATAAAATAAAAATCAACATTATTTTAAATAAACAATATCAACTAATAATGTAAGAAAGTCAACATTAACATTTTAAATAAACCTAAATTTATATTTGTAATCACATTAAAATAATATTACAGTAAATGCTCAAAGTGACTTCCTTGTTCTTAAACGCAAGCATTAGTTCTTCGAAAATTAAAATGAATTTTGTCCAATAATTGTGCATTACCTCTCATAACACTAATTTCATGTTGTATTCTTTCCCATTATTCGTTTTCTGTATTTACTGAAAAGTTATAAACTGTGGTCCTCGACGCTTTTCAAAATAAATAATTACATGGGTTTAGATCCGGGGATCGAGGTGGCCATTTTAAAGGCATTATTTCTTCTACCTATTCACCTGTTAGGATAGTAACCTGTAATAACTGGTCTTTTAATACTCTATTAACGAAACTTTTTGAAAGCCAATCTCTGCCGCTAAACACCTTGTCTTTACTTGAGGAATTTCTTCGACCCTTTCCAAAATTTGTTCTTCCAGCTGAATAGTTCCAGGATTTAATGTTACAGGTAAAAAAACGTCTTGTTTCCTGAAGGCGTCTTTCCGCATTAGCAAATGTTTTGTGATTTGGAATTCTTCGATTAGGAAATCTTTCAGCACATGTTCAGACAGTATTTCCTTGACAATAACCCAAATCTAATAACATATCAGTTTGTTCAGCAAAAGTATAAATTGCAATAAAAAACAAACTAAGACAAAATTAGATCACACCTCGCTTGAGACTGAA
>NW_019419969.1:2491-7408 GCF_000390285.2 Anoplophora glabripennis
GTTTTCGGGCATGCCCTTCTCAACTAAAATAATGGCGTCCACGTACCACTTCCGGTTATACCGGAAGTCGCCATCAACTTTCTTATTTTAAATGGAACACCCTATATATTATTGCAATTTTAGATACTACGTGTTATTTTAGGTGGACTTTTATGAAGTTTCCCTATTCCTAAAATTAACCGTTTTCAAGATATTTAATTAAAAAAAAAATGGAGAGAAACAGTGACTAGCTTCAAACCACGTGTATTTTATAGTAAAAAAGATAAAGCAACAATATTTATAGGGGGGATAGCTAGACCCCTAAGCTTCCCATCCATATTTTCAAAGTGGCTTAATTGCAAACAGGGTGCTAGAAATTTAATACCGGGTTTAGTTAACTTCTAACATTCACAAGTCGTTTTTTTTTAAACGGAACACCCTGCATGTTTTTCTATATTCTGATACACAATTTTATTCTCTTTCGAACGGTATCAGGGTTCCATATACCTATATCTTCTAGTTTTTAAGTTAGCTACTATTTTTTTGTGTAATCACCTAAAATCATGTAATTTCTTGCGAGGATAGCCGTGGAATTTTTAGCAAAACTTCAAAACAAACAACTAAACTGTCAATTTGTTGTTAGTCTCTTGCAGTGACAGTTTAATTTAGTGTTTATAAGAAATAGAAAACAATACATGTTCAAATGCTGCTATAAGTTCAGAATTTTAACAAATCAACTAGAGTATGGTCGAATTTGTGCAGAAACAATTTTACCAAAACCAATAACTTCAGATGAAGATAATGTAATAAATGTGCTAGCCTATTTTAATGTTCATCCAGAATCCTCAACTCGTGCCGCAGAGTATGATTTAGGTATTTCACGAGCGTCCATTCCCAGGACGCTAAGAACTAATTATATGCATCCATACAAATTTAAGCTACTTTCTGATCTTCATCCGGATGACGCCGTGTAACGTGTACAATTTTGTGAAACGATGTTAGTGCGATACCAAGAAGATCCACAATTTTTACAACATATTATATGGACAGACGAGTCAAAATTTACGAGAGAAGGTATTTTTAATAGACATAATACTCATTTGTGGTCATCTGAAATCCTCATGTTATCCGGGAAAGATACTTTCAAAATAAATTTAGCGTAAATGTTTTTGTCTAATTAAAGATAACCAAATTTCTTACCACATCTACGATGAAAGTTTAAATGCCGACAGATATCTCAATATTTTGCAAACGGTTATGGCAGATTTTCTAGATGATAAACCTTTAGACCAATTAAGGATGTGTTGGTATCAGTTAGACGGGGCTCCACCTCACTGTTACAATCAAATCGATCAACAGCTGACTGAAATGTTTGAAGATAGATGGATGAGAAGCCTAGGACCGTGGAATTGGCCAGTGAGGTCTCCCGACCTCACTCCATTAGATTTTTATGTTTGGGGAGTAATAAAGTAAAAAGTTTATTCTACACCCGTTGCTTCAAGAGGATTTGATTGCTCGAATACGAAGAGCGTTCCATGAATTACCTGCAGCTGAAATAGCAAAAGCGGTGACTGATGGTGTTATCTCTAGAATCTACAAGTACTTAGCTGTTAATGGGGGTCATATCGAACACTTATGACATTTTAAGTAATTTTTTTATCTTAGTACATTAGTATTATCAACATACATAATTAAAATTGTGTATTACTATGTATGAAGTTGATTTTTTAAAATTCTTCTTAACTTTATTCTGCTCATGTGTATTACTATGTGTGAAGTTGATTAAAATTCTTCTTAACTTTGTTCTGCTCATTGGTAGAAAATTGGGATGTCTCATTAAAAATTGTAAATGTTCTGCTCAGAATCCCATTGCAACGTCTGTGAATAAATAATAATAAATAACTGGTGACAGTTTAGTTGTTTTGAAGTTTTGGTAAAAATTCCACAGCTATTCTCGCAAGAGATTACATGATTTTAGGTGATTACACAAAAAATAGTAGATAACTTAAAAACTAGAAGAGATAGGTATAAGGAACCCTGATACTGTTCGAAAGAGAATAAAATTATGTATCAGAATATAGAAAAAACATACAGGGTTTTCCATTAAAAAAAAACGACTTATGAAGGTTTGAAGTTAACTAAACTGCATAAAATTTCTAGCACCCTATATGCAATTAAGCCACTTTGAAAGTATGGAGGGAAGCTTAGGGTACTAGCTATCCCCCCCTATAAATATTGTTGCTTTATCTTTCTTGCTATAAAATACACATGGTTTGAAGCTAGTCACTGTTTCTCTCCATTTTTTTGAAAAAAATTAAATATCTCGAAAACGGTTAATTTTAGGAATAGGGAAACTTCATAAAAGTCCACCTAAAATAACACGTAGAATCCAAAATTGCAATAATATATAGAGCGTTCCATTTAAAATAAGCAAGTCGATGGTGACTTCTGGTATAACCGGAAGTGGTACGTGAACGCTATTATTTTAGTTGAGAAGGGCATGCTTGAAAACCCGGTATCCCAAATTTTCAAAATTCAAATCGAAGAGACTACCTCTGAAATAATTCTAATGGACCGTCACCGTGGGACACCTTGTATATTATTAAATTATAATAGTATGTAATTTCTGTTTGTAGGGGGTATTCCGATTTATAAATAGGTCTACAAGTCATTGAAATTAAGATCAGAATGAAATAACCATATTCACTCCATTTTCCCAAATTTTGCCGTCACTTGTTCTCAGTTATTATTCTCACTGCAGTCATCAAACTGATACAAATTACTTCAGTAAAAATACGTGCAATTACAGCACAGAATGCTGAATATTGATTGTTCGTAACACTCTGCCTCTTCCTGCAAGCTGGTAAGCTGACATTTCAAAATCTCGTTCACCTGCAGTTCCGCGTCGAGTTCCTAATAAGTTTTTAAGGACCGCGTCGAATGAATGAAAGCCAGATGGGAAAAGCCTAGCGCTGTGCCAAAATGTCATGTTTCAGCCATAACGATCCAGAAGAGACCTGTCATCGGCAACATCTGCGTACAAGTATCGAATAATTCAGTGTACAATTACTGATGTGCCCGTATTTCATACATACCAGACATTTAGCGTGTAGATGCATATCAGTTACATAACTTGTTACTCCTAGTTAGTTTTTCATTTTTCAATGACGCTGCCACATGCGGGACAGAGGATATTGACTTTTCGATGGTGTGCAATTTACGTCGAAAAGTTAATTGTGCTTTAAAGTGGCGTCCGTAAATTTCAAATTGAATTTTTGTCACCTTTGAAGTAAGTCTTTTACCTGTTTATGAACATATGGAAAATTTATACCGGGTGTCCCAAAAAAACCTGAACTTCCTGATAACTTTTTAACTTCAGAATTTACCAGTATTTCGAATCTACCAACAAAACGTCAAAACTCATATTCCTCACATAAATGGATCAAAGATAGGCTACTACAACACGCCTAAGCAGCCCTATAAGCAGAAAAAGAATGCCTGACGAAATTATCGAAAATCGCGGATGTTTCGAAAATATGTTCTAAACTCCCCAAACGCGACGAACGGTCTTCCACCATCTACAAGCCATTCAATACAGCGTATGAAGGCACCAGCAAAATGGCACCAGAATGAAATTTTTACGGTTTTTAAAATAATTATCATACATCAACAGGACCAATTACATTTGATCCAGAATTTTCAGGGGCGTACCCAGCGAACAAGTCGTTTTTTTTGTTATGGTAATGTAGGCGGTAAGTAGTCGTTTCAGTCTTGTCATATTTAAACAAAATAAGAAAAAGCAAAGTTAGTTAATTGTTGCAAGGGGTGCTAATAGTATACAAGTATATAAATGAAACATTTCCAAATATCAAATTACAAAGATAAGAAGCATTTTTAAAGATATGAAAAACAAAAAAAAAACATAAGAAATTCGGTAGAAAATAAACAGTATCCAATAAGAATTCCTTAATATGTGCATTATGGCAAATACGGACTCTTTGGTAACATCCTTTTACTATAGTGCTAGGACCCCTTAAACCTAAAAATTAAATAATTACAAGTTTTTCTAATTATACAACTTGAGTAGAGTGTTAAAAAAATGATCCCTACAAATGTTAAATCATCTTAGTACACAATGAATGAGAAAAAACTATAATTCTTTCTTTCAAACAAGTGTTGCATAATATTTGGTCTTTTAAATAGTAACAGATAAATAAAATTTGTTTTTAATAGTGGTGATATTTGGAGTAGGAAAGGGAAGTTATTTTGGTGTGGCCATTAAGAGCACATATAAAGTGACACTAAAAGTATTCCCTTGACAAATCATTATGTAGGTAATTAAAACACAAATCTCAAAATACATGCTATTCTAATGTTTATATTTAACTGTATATTTCAGTTTTGATTTGTTTGTTACAACTGTTACTTGATTTATTACGATTTGCTTTTTTTTGTAATTTATTCTTTATTGTATTCATTAATGCACTTTTTTATCTTATATATAAAATTCTCGTGTCACAATGTTCGTTCCCGTACTCCTCCGAAACGGCTTGACCGATTCTCATGAAATTTTATGAGCATATTGAGTAGGTCTGAGAATCGGCCAACATCTATTTTTCATACCCCTAAATGTTAAGGGTTGTCCACCCCAAAATTTGTTTTTTATTTTTTGGACAAAATTTTCTGTTTTTATTTTTTCATGATTCAGCATTGAAAAATACATACGGTTCTAAATTTTCACCCTTATACGATCAACCCCTGATTTTTAATCGCGATTTTTATATTATTTTGTTCCATCCACAGTTCCACAAGATGGCAACACAAGGTTTGCCGGGTCAGCTAGTAGTTTTATAAAGTTACAGACCTTGTTATAGTTATAGCTATACTAATTGAACTGGCAGGCAGTGTATTGAATTCTTAATTTGGATATGAAATTAA
>NW_019419970.1:0-735 GCF_000390285.2 Anoplophora glabripennis
AGCTATTTAATAATAAGCAATTTAATATAAAAAGTGCGAGGTAGGTACCCACTAGAAAAATGAGATATATAAAGAAAATAAATGCAATAATTATAATAAATACAAAATCTCATTTTATATGTGACTAGGATTCACACCTGATTTTTCATTTTTCATTTTCTTATTATAATAAAAAAGTACGAAAATATTTGCATTCAATATTTTATAACAAATTATAACAATAAAAAAACATTTTAGAACAATTCTTCATCAAACTTATCATTGTCCTCAACATCAAATATCAAAATACTGTTCATTAGTGTCATCCTTGTCGTTATTTTTATTATATTTTATAATTTTTTTAAATTATTTAATTTATTAAAGCGAGCGGTCGATAGCCGCACGGTTTAAGGCGTTAGTACTTAAATCGATGTGTGCTATCTGCCCGGGTTTCGAATCCCGCGGCCGGTAGACCGTTAATTAGCTATGCTTGTACGGAGGATTGGCACCCTCTGTGCAGGTATGGTAGGATGGAAGAATGGTATAGGTCAATGTGAGAGATTGACACCGGTTGGCATTTGACCACCCCCCTAATTAATGAGGTTTTCCAGGTTTCCCTTATTCCTGCACTGCCGCCTCCTCTCCCGCACAAGTCTCCGACTTCTGGGCTAATTCTCGTAGTTAGAATGAGGAGTAGAGATATTATTATTATTATTATTATTATTATTATTATTATTATTATTATTATTATTATTA
>NW_019419970.1:1438-8263 GCF_000390285.2 Anoplophora glabripennis
TTTTTTTACGGTGCTTTCAAAAATGCAGTAAAATACAGGGTGTTCCATTTAAAAAAACATAACTTTGATATGGTACGCTTTTCCTGGACACCCTGTATATTTCAAAATATGTTTAAAATGTAGCCGTAATCAACCTACACGTACCCACCTAAACAGGTTTCTATAACATTTGCCGTTTGGTCACTAGCGACCGAGGCGTTACTGGTGGCCCACCCTGTATAATCACAAAGTAACATAATATAATTTCCATTGAAAAATTTGGAAAATTAGGATTTTTTTTTAATAACAACTAAAATCCCAACTTTTGTTTAAATCTTTTAAAATAAATCTAAGAATATAATTTTTTATGGGAAAAATATTTCTTTGAAAACGAGTGTAAAAATATTATATTATATTAGTTTTATGCGAAAAAGGTTAACTACTGTTTTAATTTTTATTAAAAGGTATTTTTGCTGAATGTGCGTTTATAATAAAAAAATTTTTGAACGTTAGGAAGATAATGTTAGTATTTAATCTTCGATCAATAAAAATATTTTACTATGGGTAAGTGAGGTATATTATTCTAATCTTTGAATCAACCAAAAATAAGAGCAATTGTACATTTTGATAATTTTTTAGATTCGTTGAGCTTATCTCGTAATATTAAATAACTAACATTTTTTGAAATAATATTTTACTAAAAAAATGGATTTTAATTTTATGCTATAGATGTTTAATAATAAGCAAAATTTTTTTAATTTTCATAAAAACTGACCATTCAGATAAAAAGGAAAATTGCATGTATCGCATTATAGTATAGCGGCAGAACGACAATTTTCGAAGAGGAAAACTTTGTCGGACTCGTTATAAAGAAATNAATTACAAAACAGTTTTTAATATAAAAGTTTTAGCTTTTTATGAATTTTTATAACAAAGTATTAGAAAAAACAATTGAATAATGGAAATCACTAAATTAAAGATATTTTTTTTTAAATGGAACACTATATTAGTGCATATTTAGCTTCGTTAAATATTTCTTTTTTTCTAAAATATATAATATGTTAATATGATTCAGGACTTTTCGACATATTGCAGTTTAAAACTATTTTTGAAAGAACAGGAGGGAACTTTATGTCTAACGGATCGCAGTGGCTATGGACGAGGCACGCCGAACAAACAAATGACTGACAGAAATTTATTTATCATCATTAATTAATTTCCTATAACAAACTATTTTAACAAACAAATAATGTTTAGTGAGGACGAAAAATTTGAAGTTATCCCCGTTTATTTTATGATAATAATAAAAATCATTGCTAACTTTAACAAGTCTTAACTTTAACAGAATTTTAATATTTAATTAATAAAAACCAACTAAAACACAAATGGTCACAGATGTTTAATGTGACCGCCATTAAAGGCAGATGGACCATATAGATTTTCTAGTCCTGTATTTATGTAAAGTTCTAATAATTTTACTTTGGCTTATTTCCAACTATCTTGAAGTATTCACTGTGGAATCTTGTGACTTTTCTACAATAATGTAATATTTGAATTTACCATGGTAAACCTCGAATGAATATTTGCTTACCTTAAAAATATAGTGATATAGTTAGTTCTAATTCTTCATTTGAAATAATTCTTCGTTTCTGTCTTCCAAGAGATTTTGTTTCTCTAAAGCATCGCTCAATGTCGTAAAATGCAGCCCGAGATGGAATTGGAAACCCGGGATGCAAACGATTCAAATTTTTATTATTATTGTAAAATAAACGGATAACTTCAAATTTTTCATTCTCACCAAACATTATTTCTTTGTTAAAATAGTTTGTTATAAGAAATAAATTGATGATGATAAATAATCTTCTGTCAAAGTCATTTGTTTGTTACACATGCCTCGTCTACAGTCACTGCGATCGGTTAGACATAAATTTCCCTCCTGTTTTTTCAAAAATAGTTTTAAACTGAAATATGTCGAAAGTCCTGAATCAAACAGTAACATATTATATATTTTTGAAAAGAGAAAAATTTAACGAAGCTAAGTATGCACTAATATATAGGGTGTTCCATTAAAAAAAATTCTTTAATTTAGTGATTTCCATTATTCAATTGTTTTTTCTAATACTGTATTATAAAAATTCATAACAAAAAGCTAGAA
Organism: Anoplophora glabripennis; assembly: GCF_000390285.2. NCBI lineage: Eukaryota > Metazoa > Arthropoda > Insecta > Coleoptera > Cerambycidae > Anoplophora > Anoplophora glabripennis. The sequence continues at coordinate 3,573 of NW_019419970.1, forward strand.
CTTTCATATTCAAAACTTTTTTGTAAAGTCAGTAATAAACGCACAATAAGTTGTCAGATTGTAGCGACTACTATATGGTATTATAAATGGATCTGAATATGTGTCAATTTAAAATAAACCTTGCTATAAATTTCGTTGCGAACGATTTGATGCACTTTTGAGTCGTTTTGTACATTTCCGATTTTTTAGCACCGGGGAAAACAAATGTGCGTATATGAGCACTTTGGGAATTTTATATACTTGTTTAGCCCACTATCTCTTACGCGAATTACCACAAATGGGAGCGCCGTCGCTTGAAGGAAACACATATAGAACTTATAAATCCGAGACTACAAATTCCCCTCACATATTATTTCTCGGAAACGAGTGAAATCATTGTATCAAAATATTATATAATGAATTAATGTCTACATGAATTACTATAGCGGTAAACGTGAATATTTTCGTATGAGTGAATGTTAGATACAATGAAAAGGCTACAATTTGTCAATTTGGATTTTCTTTTCGGATTTTAGACGGATTTTGTCAGAAATTTTGATATTTGTTGCTAATGTGGGTGAACTTTGAATGTGTTAATATGTTTATTTACGTATCGCATTTAATGGTAATTTCTTCATCAATTCTAATTAGATACAGGATGTAACTGATTTTACTCGTATATTAAATTATAAGAAACCTTCATATAGTAAACAAAAACAATAATACCTGTCTTATGTTACTGAAAAGGATTGGAGATATAGACTTTATATTTTGTATATAGATTTATCCACATAATAAAAATTAATCGGAGGCGTTGGTAATTATTTTTTTTAAGAAAATTAATTTGGATGAACCGAAATAAATAAGAATAAAAGCTATACAATTTTTTTTAAATGTTTCAATAGTTGTGTTTAAAAAATAATTGAAATACGAGGTCTGATCAGAAAATAACCGAACTTTTTGAATTATTATTAATTTTATACATTACACTGCGTTACAAATTTGAAAAAAGTGAAGTACCTTCTTCACATTTTCCAGTTTATTTATTTATATTTATCACTTAATAAGAATCTACTGGGTGAATCACAACTTATCAAAAAAAAAATTGCGAGTAGATGCGAAATGGAGTCAATATCGTAAAAAAAATTTTTTTTAAATCCTTAGTTTCATAGTAAAAAATTATTAAAATTGTAGTACTTTCAACTATTACATAGCTGGACAGCTGTAGTCTCTAGCGTCATTCGCAATACGCGTGGAGAGTTACGTGGTTTCAGCGAGTCCGAATACTGAAATCCGATTTTATAATGGTCGTTGCGATAGTGTTTACAAGTTTTTTAGTAGTTAGTGTCAAAAATGGCTTGCTTGTAGCAACTCGAAGTTGATGGATATCGTTTTAATTTATGCTGAATCAAAACAACATTTGCATTATGCTGAAACATTTGTGTTATGGTGAAGCAAGACAAAGTGTTAGTTCGTAGAAACTGAGTAAGACAGAAATATTACATTTTTTGGAACACCCTGTATATTTTTAAACATGGATTTCCGAGAAAATTCTATATATGGCAATATAAACAGTTTATCATTTTAGTGCGGGGTTGCCAAGTTATGTAGAAAATTCTTCGAATTTTTGGAAAAAACATGACCTCGAAGAAGTTGTATTAACTTTCAACTACTAACACTTGGAACAAAATAATTAGAGAGAGTTATAGACAAATGTTAGACAAAGGCTCCTATATTAGCTAATATCTACATTTCATACAGGGCATTTTTTATAATGCGATCATTTTTAGAAAGTTTAAACTTCTATTTCCTAAAATTTTTCAAATGGAACATCGTGTATTTTATTGTTCTATTTTAATCACATATCGGTTTACTTCAACTTTTATTAAGCATGTTCTATATCTAAAATTGTTATTTTTAAGATATAGCAACATTTCTGAATATACTTAATTTTTATTATTTTATAGAATACCACAAATAAATATTAACTAATAAAATTAACTCAAAATGGAATGATAAATTATGAACTGACATGTTGACACAATGTGACAGTTTTTTCCAAAGCCATTTCGTGAGGCCGAAAATAATAAAAATTAGGTTTTTCCAGAAATGTTGCAATATCTTAAAAACTAACTTTAGGTGTAGAACATACTTAATAAAGAAGTTGAAGTGGACTAATATGTGAATAAAATAGAACAATAAAATACAAGGTATTCCATTTGAAAAATTTTAGATAATCGAGTTTGAATTTTCTTAAAATATCGATATTAGCTAATATAGGAGTCTTTACTAAACATTTGCCTATAACTCTGTCAAATATTTTTGCTCCAAGTGTTAGTAGTTGAAAGTTAATACAAATTTTCCGAGGTAAGATTTTTTCCAAAATTCGAAGAATTTTCTACATAACTTAGCAACCCCGTAATAAAATGAAAAACTGTTTATATTGCCACATATAGAATTTTCTCAGAAATCCATATATTTAAATATATACAGGGTGTTCCATTAAACAAATGTAATATTTGGCGTGTACCGTTTTTACTCATTGCCCTATGTGTTTCAATTTGATTTTGTCCTTTAGGTGTTTTGATCATGTACAACTTTTAAATAAACTTTTTTTGTGTATTATGAATAACAAGGAAGTTATTTTATTTTCTCACTCTAATGGCCCACCCTGTATGTATTTATTCTTTTTCTAACACGTATTATTTTTTAGGTATATACATATTCTAAGTATTTAACATATTCTATTTTATTGTCAACTTCCATGTCTTCACCATCATTATCTTCAACGCTCGGTATCTCTAATTCTAGAGTTTGACTTTTATTAGGATGCAAAAGCATGTTCATTATGAGCTATTATTGGTTTCGATATAGAATTCACTCGATATTATGCTTAATTTTCTTCGAAAATGCTCGTAATAAACATATTTCATCAATAACTATAACGTTTACCAAAATGAGTAAAATGAGGCTCGTTAAAAAGTTATCGGTGTGTACCTCAAAAACAAGATGTGATAAATACGAAAGAGAGCCACTGCCTACATACTGTAACTAATAGAAATCTATTATAGCTATCTGTTTTGCAGGTAAATTTAATGGTAAAGAAGCAATAGCCATAAGCACATATTAGACAAAGACATAGTTAGTGACCAAGTAATTGATGATAATCTCTTTCTAAGACATTATGATTATGGAATGCTTTGCCCATAACTCTCATATTATAAGAGATAGACGTATTAAACTGTAATTGTTTTAATCGAATGAATTGACATACAGGGAGTTTCGTGAGAAAAACATAGCTAAATCAAGACCTCTGGAATGCGTCGCTCAATTGTTTTTGCAATATGACTAACACATAATTTAAAGACTCCTACAATTTTTATTCTTGGACCTTTCTTCATATTTCAAACTCAAATGTCTCGTACATATCCTTGAGAAACTTAATACAATAGCAATTATGTAAGAAGAAATTATAAATATTTACATATAATTTCAACGTATTTCAACGTCTTGTAATTTATAACATCCAATTACAGGGCGAGTCAGATTTTATGTGGATAACTTATTTTTTACAGTCTCTTCAATATGTACAAAGATATATCAATCAAACTTGGTATGCATTGTGAGTTAATAAATGTTGCAATACCAATTTTTTTTTGAACAATCAGTGGCGGGGATATGGGTAACTGTAACACGATCCTAGACATCAAATACAATTTTCTAATGCAGACCTTTTGTTTCTCCGTTTCTAACAAATGTTATCTATAGAGGTTCTTAAAAAAGAGATGGGCTCTTTGCCAATAATAAGTGATTTTAGTCATGATTGAGATTATTTTTGTTTTTCATTTCATATTTTTCATCCAAAGAAAGCTGCTTTATATCGCTTTGTAGATATTGTTTATAGAACTTACTACGAAACATTTTTTGAATCTATTTTGATATGTAGTGCATACTTCGTAACTTTACTTGGAATTCTACCTCAACAAATATTGAACGGACCGTACTACCTTTACCTTCGCTTTCTTTGCTTAAAAAATACGCAATGATAAAATTTTTTAACTTAATAAGACATTATAGTCATGCAGACTATAATGTCTTATTAAGTTTTTTTTCTTAAGAAGCCCTGCAGTTCGAAACAGAGAAAATAGAAATACAAAAAAATATATTATTTCAAATTTATGGTACTTATAACTTCACCACTGATTGATGAAAAAATCTAGTATTGTGACAGCTTATAGCCATCTATCGTCTTAGAATACATGTCAAGTTTGGTTGACATACTTTTTGTCCGTTCAGGAGAACCACTTCAACACCCTGCATCTCCTTACGGAGTCTCAAAATGGTTATAAGGCAACCTGACATTATTTTAAAAATATTATAACTCCATTGTTATTTAGACATAAACTGATCCACCCACCATCAATATCAGCATTGATGTAATATTTTGGTGTACGTGGTATATTTTATGTAAATGCTCATCTAATATGTGATATAAATTCAAAAGGGTCCACGCATTGTAAACTACGGGAAATTTCAGTCTACGTTCTTGTTGATGCGAGTTTTAGTGGAATCCCTTATTACTGATACCACGCCTTCCTTATATTCGCCGTTTTATTTTGTACACGAAATAATTTGAATCAAATGCAATCATAAATATAAAACGACCCCTTAATTTTATTTGTGCTTATTTCCACTCCAGTAAATGATTTCAG
>NW_019419971.1:0-950 GCF_000390285.2 Anoplophora glabripennis
CTTAAAAATTTTTAATATCTCAGCTTCTAGAGGTCCGATTTTGATGATTTTCTTTTATATCGATGTCTCGCGATTTATAAATACAATTAGCGTATTTTCAAATGCCTATCGTTTATAATTATTGGTCTTCCAACCGTCCGATAATTATTTATCTTTAAACTTCCTTTAATTATCAACTTTATTTTTTTATTGTATCAAAGGTAAGTGCAAAAACTTATATACTGTTTATCAAGGATCGAAAAAAAAATTTATTTAAATATTCTAAAATTGTTTAAACAACAATCATTTTCAAAATATGTCGAAAATTAGTAATATAATGAGTTAATTTCTCATTTGCTTATATTTTAAACAATAAATAATATTTGAATTATACTTTAATCACAAAAGAAATGATGATTAAATTAATAAATTAATTATAAAAAATCAATAACTTTTAAAACCTGCTTTAAAAAATTTGATTTGGTTGAATATTCACAAAGTTTTTCTAATTGTTTATAAAGTACAAAAATTCGACCAATGTTTAATCAAGCGCCAGAGCTCTCCCAATTGACGGATTCGAATTTTTCAAAAAGCGTTTGAAAGCTTGCGAGCTCTTCTACATGTGATTAAATTTTCAAGTATTTGAGGGCCTTGGTTTTTGCTGTGCAAAATTTTGAAATTTTGCAATTTTTTTTCCAAATCTGAATCCCAAAATTTTTATGCAAAATCTATCGAACCGATTTTGATGAAATTTGGTCTGATGATTCTTAACATGAAGTTTTCTTGAGCCAAGTATGAAGGTCCTATACCCAATTTAAAGACCCCCAAAAAAAATCCCAAAAAAATAATATTTTTTAACCCCATTTTTGGCGATTTTTTCGATTTTTACAATAATAATCATGATTCATTCGATTTGTAACTAGTCATATTTTGTAAAAAATTTAATTACAAACATTTTGACAAATTTTTTT
>NW_019419971.1:3122-3983 GCF_000390285.2 Anoplophora glabripennis
GAAGGGCTCTCAAGCTTTCAAACGCTTTTTGAAAAATTCGAATCCGTCAATTAGGAGAGCTCTGGCGCTTGTTTAAACATTGGTCAAATTTTTGTACTTATAAACAATTAGAATAACTTTGTGAATATTCAACCAAATTAAATTTTTTAAAGCAGGTTTTAAAAGTTATTGATTCTTTATAATTAATTTATTAATTTAATCATCATTTCTAGTATAATTCAAATGTTATTTATTGTTTAAAATATAAGGAAATGAGAAATTAACTCATTATATTACAAATTTTCGACATATTTTGAAAATAGAAACAATTTTAGAATATTTAAATAAATTTGTTTTTGATCTTTGATAAACAGTATATAAGTTTATGCACTTACCTTTGATACAATAAAAAAATAGAGTTAATAATTAAAGGAAGTTTAAGATAAATAATTATCGGACTGTTGAAAGACCAATAATTATTAACGATAGGCATTTGAAAATACGCTAATTGTTTTTTTTTAACTCGCGAGACATCGTTTTATAAAAAATCATCAAAATCGGACCTCTAGAAGCTGAGATATTAAAAATTTTTAAGCGCGTCGCTGTTTTGAACTCGCCGATTCAATTTCGAGCAGGCCGAAGCGGCCGCGCTCTCTGCTTCCCCCACCACCACCACCCGTGCGATTTTCTTGAATTTCTCGCTTGCATAAATAACTTTAAACACGTTTTAAAGTAGGTTGCCAATGAAGAAAAGTATTGTAATCTTAGACCTGGTAAGTACTCGGAATACCAAAGGTATTTTTCGAAAAGGATGTCCCAGTACATTTAGTGTAAATGACGGCTATAACTACGTAACTAATTGATCAATCGATCTGTTTTTTT
>NW_019419971.1:6565-7386 GCF_000390285.2 Anoplophora glabripennis
GACTAAGCAAGTAAATGTTATAAGAATATTTACATGTGGAATTATATATAAAAAAGTTAGTATTTTCGTAGATTTCAGTACCTAAAACCTTGATGGTTTGATCGTTTTCTGCACCTGTTTATTCGTTTTACTGCGGCGTCTTTGAAAATACTCAGGTGGCATGACATAACATTCCTATTATTTGATAAGTATTAGATTATTCAGTTATTAAATGTTTGAAATTATTTGTCTTTGCGGAAAACACTATTTAAAGAATATGGGGCCCTTAAGACTTTATAATTTAATACCCCCTATGTCAAGAAATAAATATTCTTCGAATATAGTGCATAATATTACTTTCAGATAATTTACCTGTTTAATTCAAAAAATGGAATGAAATATATGTACATATATTTGCAATTGCTTAATTTAGTCCAGTCACTGAACGCGAAAATAAGGTAAAACCTTCCAAATTTTTCGGATAGCATGGATTTTCCTGAAAATTTGCATACATGCTCATCTGACCCCCCACTTGAAAAGTTATATTGTCTAGATGGGTGCTTTTTTCTATTTGGGGGTTGAAACTACCCTTGTACGAAAAAAATGTACTTTTGGAGTTATAGCCCATTAAAGTTAACCTTTCCTTATTTACAGCAAACCTATAAGGGCTGTTTTTTGAACCAATAGGTTTGTTATTCCAAGTACTTTCCAGATATAAATTTTCAAAATTTGCAATCACGGGCGTCCCATTTAAAATGTCACTCAAAGATTTCAAGACCGCGTGAAATCAATGAGGTATCAGTAGTGGGGGGAGCAAACACACAGCTACTCCGATCTGAATT
>NW_019419972.1:0-4536 GCF_000390285.2 Anoplophora glabripennis
TTTAATTTATTTAGATGCAGTGCCCCGCATTTGTTTCTCAAATGATAAAAAAGTGAAATGAAATAAAAGGGGAATCCATTTAAAATGCGGGATTTCATACATTTTAAAGCGACCTCCGAGGGTTTGGCGACCCTGGGCCTCGGCTCCATTGGGCCCCGTGATTAATTCGGCCCTGATTACAACTCTTCCACATGTTCCTATTTAAGAAACGGGCAATTTAATATCGTTTCAGTTTCATCTTAGTAAATTTAATTCGTTATTTGTATTTCAGATTAGATATTTCAGGAAATATAAATTAAATTCCATAATTCGCAGATTCGATTTCAGAAAATTTAAATACATCTCCGCGAGCCTCGAAACAGCGTGCGACTTGGCACAGATATACTCAGTCGTTCCTCCTTAGTCGTTCGGGGGCATTTTTGTAACCGAAATGAAACAAGAATACACAATTAATGGAAAAATGATTGCTCTTTCAGGTTTTGAATCAAGTTTCATGTTAGACATACAGGGTAAAAAGTTATTAACTAAATTTTCAGTAAAATTGGTCGCAAATGGCGCCCTCTATGAGCAATGTTGAAATTACAACACGCATCTTATTCGTCGCCCTAAAAAATATAGTTTCACAAATTTTCAAGTTCCTAACCTACATATTTTCAGAATAATCGCAAAAAAACGATTTAAAATTTTAACTTTCAACACCCTGTATTTCCGAAACTATCAACTTTCGGATAAGGCATGTTTGCGAAATGGTGACCATTGGCGCAAACATGCCTCATCCGAAAGTTGATAGTTTCGGAAATACAGGGTGTTGAAAGTTAAAATTTTAAATCGTTTTTTTNTGTCCAAGCTCTAGGATTATTTATTCTGTATTTATATTTATTCTTATATTATTTTTTAGCTAAACACATCTTATTTCGTACGTGTCTTTATTATATGTATATTTATTATATATTTCTTAATATAGGGAGAAGTAACAAACAAATTATTATTTTGTTTAAGTTCTTTGTGCGTAGGTACACCAATGGCTATCTAATTCAGTTTTTTTTCTCAATAATGGTCGATTTTTCGATTAAAATGGAACATATGTTTTTCTTAGAAATTCCATATTCACGAGGAAGGTTATCGAAATGTTAGTCACTTAAAAAATAAATGTACAGAAACAGAGAGATTTCTTGAAAAAATTGTTTTTGGGGATAAACTTTAGTGGTGCTTTTTACCCCTTTGAAATATTTGTCGGCAGAATAGAAAATATATGTGTCTCCTTTTTTTTTGTAATTCAATAATCATCCTTGTCAGTGTCATTGAAATTTTGGAGTTAGTAATAATGCCTCCGGCACTGGTTCATGTAATTGTATTCATATTCAGGCAAATTTTCCCTTTAATTTAATTAGTCCTAGTATCAAATATAAATTTATTATTGAAATTTCTGAGCCCTGTACATAGGATACAAGGCATTTACAGAAACATATTTATAGAATTTTATTCTTTTTTTTTACAAGAAATTTTCGCTTATATTTTTTCATAATATTGAAGAATCACCCTGCACATGGTAAAGGTGTAATAATTATCATGTATTATAGTACTTTTCAGATAATGATTAATTTTCCAAAAACAAAATAGTTAAGAAAATTTCATTTTTTAGCAAAACATTTAACTATATTAAAAAATTATGTATTCCTTTCTTATGACTTTTAATACTACTTGTTCAAGAATGCGCAGTAGTGAATAACAGAAATGTTGATTATTAGAAACAATAAAAGTAACTAATATATCTTTTCCTACAAAGGAGAGTAGTAGAAACCCTACCAAATCTTGATTGAGCAGACCCATCCAAAGTTTGTAACGGTATTTCGGAAACACCCAGTGTAACTTCAGTGATAAAAAAAATTCTCTTACAAAATTAAAATTGATTCTAATAAGTAGTTCCAAATTTTTTGGTTCAAAATTAGGAAAAAAAAGTTTAGGTTGAAAATTAGGAAAAATAGTAGCTATTCAGCAAAAAAGCGCAACGAAAATTAAAAATACTTTTTGTAATTTTTGTTTGATAAATGTTCTCATAATGTATGACGTTAAGAGCAATATTGAAATATTTTTTTTATAAATTTAAATATTGTTTAAACCTGATTCATTGGATTTCAGATCGTTAAACCCCCTGGGAGAGAAAACTTCTACTTACCTTTAAGAATAACTTGTAACTGGTCAGCCATGACCTCAAAAGTGCTGATCGAACTTCGATCTTCTGGGATAACGTGTTTTTTATTCCAAGTGCCACAGGCGTATTGAAAAAAATCTACGCATGGATCTGCCGTGTGGTCCATTGCTGATAATAGGGACGATGCTGAAAAATATTTTAAAACTTAATTTTTTTTAAGATTTAATTTATTTAAGAATTAGTACATTTAATTATTATTTTTAGAAATATGAAAGAAATTTTAACAGGTGCCAGGACAAATTTTGTTAAGCTATAAATGTTATATGAATGTGTATTGTTCATTCCGTCTTCGAGGTATAAATACAGTGAGTTGAAAATAGCCAATTGCATTTCTAAGAAAAGGGTCTTCGAGAAACAGGCTGTTTTAAAATTTTGATTTTTTTTATTTTAAAATAAGCTTACCACATAGTGAAGTAAATCGAAAATAATTTTAGCTGTTTGTTTTACAGGAACACTTGGGGAATTTTTATGTTGGAAACGATTTTAAATACAATATAATGTATCAAACGTCATTTAAGTAGTTTTTTAAAGATGTAGCTAGGACTTTACGTACTCCTAGATTACATTATATTTAAAAGTGTATTTCCAACAAAAAAAAATCCGTAAACTATTTTTATAGAACTTGCTTATTCTAAAATAATAAAATCAGAACTTCAAAATGGCTTGTTATTCGAATAAAATCAAATATACACTGTAAAAAATTCAATCAATTTCACTTAATTTTACTGAAAAATGTATCAATATCTGTCCACATACGCTTGAGTGAAGTATTCACTTTATTAGTATGAGCATGAGCACTAAAATTTTATGAGTGAAACTATTACAACACAAGTGAGTGAGTTTTATTCAGATCCGAGTTTCTGCTAACTATCAAGTGAGTGACTTTTGACTCTATTTTGAGTGTGTAAAACCAATTAAGGGTTAAGACTTTTTCTCTAAATTTAACTATTATTGAGTAACTTTTTACTCAGATTATATTCTTTAAATTTTAATTTAAATATTGTATTAAAACCATAAACTATAAGCTGCCACAGAGGTTTCTAGACAGATCTGTTTTAGAGACAATATTTTAGGTCCCAATTAAAGGAATTGGTTAACTGACGAATAGATTGCCATAATCTATATTATACGTTACAGACACGTAAGTATAGGTAATAATTTAACTATTTCTTAACCAAATAGACTATTTGGTTAACCAAACATTAATCGAGATGTATTATTGCTTTTATGGCTGGTATGTAATAACAATTTACCTCTTTAAGTGAATCCGTTTTATAATAAAAATATTATATTAACTGAAAATAATTTTCGTTTTATTATTGTAAAATTCCTAACAGTAAAATCAGATTAGGTTCATACAGACAATTCAGACATGCAGAGTTAATAGACATATTATTTTATTTTTCTAATTAACAATTTTGTCGTTTATAACTTAACAAAATTAATTGAAAATGTTGAATGAAAAAATAAAATAAACGGTGTACAGGGTGATTCACTATATTTTGACCCCCCTTTAACTTTTTTGTTTTAAGAGTTATAAAAAAATGTTAAACAAAAAAGTTGCACGATTTTTTATGAAATTTTCGAAAAGGATACTAAAAAAACAAATAAAGTCCAAACAAAATGGCCGTGGATGTTAACTTTGTTAAGTTAAATGGAACACCCTGTATGTTTTTACATATTTGGATTGAACATTCCCTGTAGAGCATAGACATATAGGGTTTGTTGGGTCCATCTCTAACAATAAGCAAGATACTTTAAAAAAACGAAAAGAAGGTTTTTTATTAAGAAAATAATACATCTTGTAATTGTTAGACCTCTTTCAGGCATTTCTGCCTTTTTTCCAATTACATAAGGATTTACAGATTTAGTTATAATATATTTTGACAGATTGGACATTGATACGGTCCAAAATGCGTATAGGTAATATAACGAAATCCCACTAATTAGGCCGTGAGAGGTCTAATTACTCATGGACATTATATGGTAGGTCGCGATAGTGACAGGTAGTAATGTCTTGACAACATTGTTATTAATGTATTATTATTTAATTAAAATAGGTTACACAGAAGTAGAAAATTATTTAAAATTAAAATAGAGTATAGAGAAGAACTTTACTCTATTTTAATTCCTATAATATTTCAATTTTCTACTTCTGTGTAATCCATTTTAATTAAATAATAATACAAACTGTCAAACAATAACAATGTTGTCATGACATTACCTGTCACTGTCACGGCCTACCATATAACATTGTCCATGAGTAATTAGGCATCTCACGGCCTAATTAGTGAAATTACGTTACATTACTTATACGCGTTTTG
>NW_019419972.1:5200-7446 GCF_000390285.2 Anoplophora glabripennis
AAAAAAATCAAGTATAAATTTTTTTCCAGAGACGCTTCATTTTCGAAATATAGGGCGTTAAAGATTTTTAAAAAAATTCGAATTTTTTAAATAACTTCTAAATGAAGAAGGCTATTTAAGCCAAATTTGGCATGACACATCTTCTTATAAGATACCATTTTTCCATAGAAGTAGAAGTCCCGCAAGCAACCAGTGGCGGAGTTACGGGGACTCACTCATTAAATTATAAAAAAAAATAATACGGCCCTACTGAAAATAAAAAAAATGATGCTGTTTTTAGATAGAACAGTTTGTTATTGACAAAAAGTGTACATTCACTTTTTTCCTAACTCTTATAGTTTCATGGCAAAATTGATTTTTTGGAAGGGTGCTTCTGGATTCTGTTGATAATCTTTAGGAAAACGTTCCTCATAAAACCTAAAAAAATAGAGTACCTATTAAAATTGATCTTAGTCACGAGTATGTGTGAGTCAAGTAAGCTTTTTTGTCTCCCCTTCCCTTGGGTTTAACCAATAGTAGGTATTAAAATTATTTAGGAGATGCTTCGTTTTTGAGATATAGGGTGTTTTTTTTAGGAAAAAAATGATGTTGGTGAAAACATTAGAAATATTTAAGTACCTAACATCTAATGTGTAATGCGACAACGTAACGACCCTTGCAATACTCCTAATTTTTTTCAGGCGGTTTGTAGTCACTTCATTTACTTGTGTTGTGTACTTTTAAATAAAATAAAATGGCAAACAATACATGAAAATTTATTTGTAAATTGAAACAACCAAAAAANAAAATGATGCTGTTTTTAGATAGAACAGTTTGTTATTGACAAAAAGTGTACATTCACTTTTTTCCTAACTCTTATAGTTTCATGGCAAAATAGATTTTTTGGAAGGGTGCTTCTGGATTCTGTTGATAATCTTTAGGAAAACGTTCCTCATAAAACCTAAAAAAATATAGTACCTATTAAAATTGATCTTAGTCACGAGTATGTGTGAGTCAAATAAGCCTTTTTGTCTCCCCTTCCCTTTGTTTAACCAATAGTAGGTATTAAAATTATTTAGGAGATGCTTCGTTTTTGAGGTATAGGGTGTTTTTTTTTTTGGAAAAAAATGATGTTGGTGAAAACATTAGAAATATTTAATTTAATTAATTAAATTAAATTAATTTAATCTAATGTGTAATGCGACAACGTAACGACCCTTGCAATACTCCTAATTTTTTTCAGGCGGTTTGTAGTCACTTCATTTACTTGTGTTGTGTACTTTTAAATAAAATAAAATGGCAAACAATACATGAAAATTTATTTGTAAATTGAAACAACCAAAAAATTACCAATTAATGAATAATTAGTGAATAAAAAATGAAATGATTTAAAAAATATTTTGTTCAAAACGGGCGCCTCCGAACTGTAGACAAGCATGACATCTTCTAATTATGGAGGTAGTGGCCGATCGATACGGAATTGGAGTTAATTCTCAACACGCTTGGACTATTCGCTATGTATTTTTGTTTAACAGCACCCCAAACGAAATAATCCATCGGTGTCAAGTCCGGTGAATGTGCGGGCCACGCTGCAGGTCCTCCACGACCAATCCATCTCCTGGGATAATTAATGTTTAACCACTCTCTAGGACCTCTACCAAAATGGGCAGGACAACCATCTAGTTGAAACCAACTGTTCATTCGAGTATTAAGCGGAANACTGAAATTATAAAATTGTTAAATGCTCAATATTAAGGAAAATATACACAATAATTTCACTCAATACTTGTAATGTGTTCACTCACATCAATTATTTACAATGTAGAGGATCGAATGGCGGGAACCAAAGTATAATCGGGAGAGAAACTGAAAATGGCAAAAACTCTTGCGGCTGCCTTTAAATTCATTAAAACATAATTATTATGCCACTACGCATCCGACCTTCATCAACCAGATGGAGTAAGTCGCTCGTTGGTGAAGTTGCAGAACTTCAGACTTTATTAAAATTTGCCACTCTCACCGCAATAGTTTCACTTTTAAAATTGAAATTGTATTTATGTATAATGGAATTTGTACTCTATTAATAATAACAGAGTGGAAATTTCACTTAATTTGGCGCAAAAAGGAAGTGATTGTGATTTCAGTGAAATATTACTCAATTTTTTCTACAAATTATGTAACACAAAATCGTTCTTTATCTGACACTTTAGATAATTATAAAAGTTAAAAAACAGAGTTCTGAACTCATAAGTATACAAAAATGGGCG
>NW_019419973.1:0-1741 GCF_000390285.2 Anoplophora glabripennis
GATCGTTGCTCTAACTACCCAAATATAAATACAAAACAACCGACAATAAAAGGCATACATTAAGATCCTTTGCTAATGATAAATAACACCCAACTTATTTAATGTCTCACTAAATATCACCTCACTCGATTTCAACATACACACTTCCAAGTAAAACTGAGGAGGTTTGGTGTTAGTTAGCCGGCAGGGCCAGAAGGTACTGGAGTCCCATACGGGAGGCAATCCAGCTATGAGTTGAGATTTCGGAAGACCTGTTTTAGCCATTCTTTTTTGTATTTAATTATTCTTTTTACAGATTCATTCCTCACGGACGAAAATGTTAGTAAATTCAACAAGGTTCTTATATGCGTATGACATAGTGAACACAAAAAATGCTTTATTTGTTTTTCGAACAACGTAATCATGATAAAAAAAGTTAAATGGGAAACAAAGCAGCTGTTATTGAAATATCTGGGCAGTCACGACAATATATTCATATTTTAATATGTAATAAATGATGAGCAATCGCTAATAATAATTGTAACAATTTTACCCTTGAAAAATATATGCCCTTGAGCATAAAGCAATGGAAGCTAACAAAGAATTATCTTCATTGAACATCTATAACCATCACAATCATAAGATTACATAGAATAATTGACAACAAAGTACTTAGAGAATATTACCTGCTAATTAATACGGGTTAAACATTTTGATTTTTCACTACTTCAACTATCTAGGCTTCCTTCCTTCCTTCCTTCCTTCCCCACCTAAGCGTTTGTTTTTGCGCTTCCTTCTACCAACTGTCAATTTTACGTTTTCATTATCATACAACACCCACGTAACAGGTGACGTCGAAGTTGATACGATAAGTATGGTTTTACACAAGATTTTTAAGATGTAGAACTTGATGAAGGAAAATGAGCGTCATCCCACAAAATTCAAGGCGTACTACGTTCTTTTTTAAGAGCAAAAATTATAATATTTCATATTAGTGATTTTTTGAGAAAAAATATACGGGGTGGGCCATTAATGTGAAAAAGTAAAATAAATCCGTAATACAGAAATAAAGTTTATATAAAAATTGTACAGGATCAAAAAACTAAAGGACAAAATTAATTTGAAAAACACAGGGCGATGAGTAAAAACGGGACACGCCAAATATAACATTTTTTAAATGGAACACCCTGTATATTTTTAAACATATGGATTTCTGAGAAAATTGTATAGAATTTTCTCAGAAATGTTTCTATGTTGCTATACAGGGTGTTTCAGAAAGACCTCCAGTAAATTAAGTGGGTGGTAGTACGACTAAAAATAAAAATTTTTTGTCTTACGAACTTTATGTCTATCTCCTCTTGTTTTCTAGATACAGAGCGACAAAATAAAATTTTTGTGCGAAATATTTTTATGAAATTTGGTATTCCTGGGTTTTTAAGGATGCCAAATACGCTAGTCTCATTATTTTTTGGATATTTCATAGAGGGCGTTAGTTATGCTACATTCCTATTACATTTTAATTCTAATTTTTTTAAGGTTACGTTCTTAGTAATATTTTAAACTCGAATGAACTTTATATCAAAATTTTAGTGACTGTAATTATACATATCTGTCATTACTAACTAGAATCGCTAACAATCACTAAAATTTTGATATAAAGTTCATTAGAGTTTAAAATATTACTGAGAATGTATGCGTTGTTTATGAGACATCCATCAATAAGTTTTGACATAAGCCTACTTTGAGAAAAGTCACTTATTTT
>NW_019419973.1:4332-7333 GCF_000390285.2 Anoplophora glabripennis
TTTTTTTTTCGAAAACCGTCCACATTAGGAAGTTCTGACAAGAGTACATTATTTTTAGAAAATAAAATTGTACATTAGATATTGGAGCCCGAATGATAAAAAACCTAACCTTAAAAAAATTAGAATTTAAAATGTAATAGGAATGTAGGATAACTAGCGCCCTCTATGAAATATCTAAAAAATAATTAGAGCAGCGTATTTGGCATCTTTAAAAACTCCGGAATACCAAATTTCATAAAAATATTTTGTACCGTTTGGAAATTTTCGTAAAAATTCTATTTAAAAAATTTTATTTTGTCGCTCTGTATCTCGAAAACAAGAGGAGATAGACATAAAGTTACCATCACCCCCTGAATTTACGAGAGGTCTTTCTGAAACACCCTGTATGTATATGGGCAATATAAACAGTTTAACAGTTTAGTGCGGGGTTGCCAAGTTATGTAGAAAATTCTTCGAATTTTGGAAATATGACCTCGAAGAAGTTGTAGTAACACTTGGAGCAAAAAGGAGTTATAAGCAAATGTTGGGCAAAAGATTCCTATATTAGCTAATATCGATATTTTATACAGGGCATTTTTATAATACCGTCATTTTAAGAAAATTCAAACTTGATTTTCTAAAATTTTTCAAGTGGAACACCTTGTATTTTATTGTTCTATTTGATTCATATATCGGTCCACTTCAACTATTAAGTATTTCTACACCTAAAGTTGTTAGTTTTTAAGATATAGCAACATTTCTGGTAAAACCTAATTTTTACTACAAATGGGGTAATTTTGTCCCAAAATTGTCGTAATTGGTCAGCTTAGAATCCAGAATTCATTATAAACGCAAAGAGGCAGTATTCGCAAAAACTTAACATTTGGTATGGAATACTAAATTAATGAAAAAAAGTAGACTTGTGAATTTTGTATTTGGCTAAAAATCGTTATTATTTAAAACTCTAAATCCGCAATAGACGTCGCAAGAGATAGCAAACTCTCTATAAAAAGAGAAAGGTTGTTGAACACTGTTCTAAGATAAAATTTTAGGAGTCTTTAAAATGTAGAAAATATTGTGCCATACCTTTACTTGAATTAGTATAAAAAAGTTAAAAAAAAATTGTGTATACGTGTTTGATCTCGAAAATCTGTACAATCCTCTGCGTACTTCTGGGACTGGCAGGAAGCCGCGCCACGCCACGCCAAGCCACACCGTTCCAAGCCATGCCGTGCCAAGCCACGCCACGCCAAACCATGTCGCGCCAAGCCAAGCCACGGCGCGCCCGGCCTAACCAGCTGCATAACCATGAACCGAATCCTTGTAGACGCCGGGCTGGCGTTGAATATGCATGTTTCGGATGTGTATCTGGGCGCGAACGGCTCACGGGTTGTCGGGGGTAATATAAGTGACAGATTGCGATGAAGTTACTGCACTTTATGCACAATGAAACGCAATTTATTTCCTGTTCACGGTTAGACAGCTGGGAGTCACGAGCGCGGTCGCACATGGTTCCCGGATAAACAGAAAACGGGAAATCTGGGTTAGCGCGAAAGTGGAAAATGCATGCGGGACCGCAAATGTAGCGTTTTTCTTACTTACATTTAGTTCGGTGTAATAAAACACTCCTCCGTGTGGAGTATCGTTCTATTATGTTGGCGGGACTGATTCCTTGACAGTTTTTGAAATATTTTCGCGGCAGATACAAAGTGGCACTGCCATAACTGTTTTTATTGTAATCTTCATACAATTGTTTAACTTTACAAATATTTGACGTAAATACCATAGTCATAAAATTAAAGGATAAAAAAAATTGTCGTAAAGCAATAGAAAAAAGCAATTTGATTTTTATTCAGAGTTTCTACTGCTCCTTGAATCCCTTGAAAACCTTGAAAACTCCTTGAATGGATTTAATCTACTTGAAATACTTCAGATCTCCTTGAATCGAACTAATGATCCTTGAAAAATTTTTTCGCAATCATTTTATTTAATTACAATTTTTAATTAATTTAATTTTTTTCCTCCTAATGTTATGTTGAATCCGAAAATTGCTAAAATTCGGATTCAAGTTTTAATCGAGCATAACCACTTTGGTGAACTTATTGCTGAAGAAATTGAAAAGGATTACCTTAAATTTATAGAAAATGACGCTGTAAAAAAAGAATTATTAAAGTTTTGATGAGAAAAAACATCAGCTAGATGAATTTTTTATGAAACTGTGTGCTGAGCAAAAAATATCTGCGAATTTTGTCGAATTTGTAAAACGAATATTAGTATTTTTTCATGGAAATGCTGCTGTAGAACGCAGTTTTTCTTTCAACAAAGAATTCCTAGTTGAGAATCTACAAGAACAAAGTCTTATATCTCAAAGATCTGTACATGATTTTATTATTGTTAATAATAACGGTGATGTAAAAAATATNTCTACTTGTAATGATGCACATGGTCTAGTTCTGAGTCAATGTTTTCACAACGTGCTTATTAGAAGAATTATGGGGATACGCCACGCCTTTCGCTCATTTCGCGGTTCATGAGATATTAAAGGACCTCTACATTGACAATCAACACTTGTCAACACTGGCAGCATCATGCCTAAATGTTGCGTTTTCAACCATCGTATACAGTGTGTATCAGCGAAATGGAATAAATTCAATAATAATGGAAGCATGTTCGGACAAGTTGATTGGTATTTTTAGTTGCGCATTTTCTTCAACAAATACTTTTTAAACAGGGTGTGTCATGTAACAGTGGTCAATACCAACTTTCTTATTTTAAATGCAACACCCTGTATATTATTCAATTTTTGGATTGAAAATAGCTATAGGACATTGTACAGAAATATGTCTAGAATTTTCTGAAGAATCCAAAAATTGAATAATATACAGGGTGTTGCTTTTAATATAAAAATACCAATCGACGTATCCGAGCGTTTTTTCGAACACGCCCCCATTTATTCATTATTGAATTTATTCCACTTGGCTGATACACACAGTATAAAAAATCAATATAGTTCCTATATAAA
>NW_019419974.1:0-7286 GCF_000390285.2 Anoplophora glabripennis
TTGGGGTGCTTTATTATCGTGAATCCCCTTGCTTCTCACGTAAATTTTCCCGCACTTTCTATCGCCAACGTCGAAAACGGAAGTTCCCATTTAAAAAATGGAAATGACCTTGAAATTACCTTCATGGTTATCGTTAAGGTCAAATCCAAGATCACCATTGAATTCCTCGTCAAAAGTTACTACAAGAATTACCTTAACATTTTTCAATAATAATTTACCTAGGAAATTATTCAAGTGTTTCCAGACTTTTTAGACACCCCGTATAAAAATTTCTAATTTTTTAAAAAACAATGAAATATTTCTTTAATTTTCGACGGTTTGTCCTGACATCAAACAAATATGGTGACAAAAGTAACACGTTACAAATTCATACAAAAGCTGTTTGTACAAAATTATTTTCCATTGTCCTTTGACCTTCCAACTCTTGTTTTAAAAAGGTAACTAACTACTGGCATCTCTGATAAGTGATGTTATAACTTAACACTGCAATTCCGGGAGCCCAGTGGCGTAACAAGAATTTAAGTATATGTAGTTTAAAAATTGAATTATAACTCGACTATTTACATATTTGATTAAAAAAAAAGGATTTTAGGTTAATATTCTCGGGAATATTAAATTGTAGAATAAATAGGACAATATTAAATTTTACTGCAATATATTTTTTATGGAATTACATGAAAGTACTTTTTATAGATTATATAGCTGAACCCTGCTACACTTTGCAGCGCCATCTATTGAAAATTGCTGTAACTACCTTCTAAACCTTTCCATTAATGTGTAATAACTCATAAATTTGAGCCCAATTGATCGAGTGGTATTCCAGTCTACGACGTCTGTTCAGAAAATAACCGAACTTTTTGAATTTGAATTTAGTGATGTGCGGTTGACAGGATCGCGTTGGGCTTAACACAAATGTTGTCTTGCTTCACTATAAATTAAAACGATATCCGTCAACTCCGAGTTGCTATACACGTGAGCCATTTTTGACACTTGAAAAACTAATGTAAACACTATCGGAACAACGATAATACTAAAATCGGACCTCAGTATTCGGAATCGCCTGTGGCCACGCTTGTGCGAATGACGCTAGAGATTACAGTAGCCCAGCGATATAAAAGTTGAAAATACTACAACCTCAATAATTTTTTTCTCGGGAACCATAAGGATTTTATAAAATTTTTTACGATAGTGACATTTTTCATGACGCATCTATTACATTTATGACAGTTTCTGCACAAAATGGTGATCCATAAGAATATAGTAATTTTTTACATTTTTTTTACTATGACTGATGGCTGGAATAATATTTGTTCCAACATAATTTTTAACTTGCCACAATAAGAAAAACAAATAAATAGTGAACTCTTCCGAATCTAACTTTTTTCCCCGGGTTCTCCACCTAATAAATTTCTAGTCCGGCCATAAGATCCTCCCGAGGAAACCCCATAAACTATCATAATTGCGGCAAAGAAATAAAACAAAAACAGAGTCCGAAACAAAGGACCGCGCGCCGGCCCTCCTCATGCACACAATTTGTCTCACTTCTATCATCATTAATATCTGGAAGTGGCTCATAAAAAACCCAAAACAATTATCACATATCACATTTCCCCGACGGCGGTGGGCCGGGGGCATTCGTACACAAACTGGGAATGATGCCGGGCCAGAGGCGAGCAGATGTTTTCGGTCGATATAATAGGAAACTCAGAGTCACTATCTAATCTGTCGCGTAATATTTTCAGTGGTCCTTATAGAGTATCCAGGGCGTCTTGAGATAATGGCGGCTGCCGAGTGTCGTATTATTTTAACTTGCATCACTGCTGGAAAGTTTCTAAACAGGAGTTAATCATGCTCTTCTGAATTATTTTCTGATTTGGTTCCTGATTCAAAAAATAATACCTACGTTTGTCCCGATGCAAGGTGTTACAAACGGAAGCCGCACTGGGTGACGTGGCCATAAATTCAGTTCTCAACAATGGCCTAGCAGTGCAGTGCAGCAATGCGGAATTTGATGTACTTCAGGTAATTTTAATTTATTATAGGGACCTTCTATTAATCATTGATATTACATTTGCGAAAGGGAGAAATAATATTATTACAACATGGCATTTTGGAGATCTTTTGAAACGGAACAAAACGAAATTTACCATCAATATAATAAAATATTATTTTTGTTCATTTTTTTTATATGAATTCCGAGTATTATTTTGCTGTGTATGTTGGGATAAAAATTTTAAAACTTGCCTTACCTACTATGTTGAAAAGCTTACAGTATATTTACATGTAACGAATGTAAACTGTAGTGACTCAACAGATCTGCAGTAAAAATAAATTGCAGGCTCCATTTCCATCTCGTCTTCCATCAAATTAGGTACTGACTCGAACATCAATAATAATTGCATTAAATTCGCAATTAAGTAATCTCGGCGATGTCCCCGAAAACGACGTTCCCCTGCCTCCCACCGTACTCGAATTTAATTAAATTTCTAACGAAATAAATAGTAGGCATGGATAACATCTCTCCCATCCAGTACGTCGCCATATTATCGACGCGAATGCATCTCTTGCCCGTCTAAAAACTTTTTAAATTCAATTTCCAATTTGGAACCAGAAGGCTGTGGTGGAAAATTGGAAAAGTCCCTCTCCGTAACTTTCTATTAAGACGTCTTCATTGTTGAGGTACTTTGTAAACTAGATTTGTTCTATATACACATTTCAGATCTATTTCGCCGCTTTCTTAGTCATTTCCCATGTTTTTTTAGGCCGTATATTGAATATTGGTGTAGATACCTACGTGAAGTTTTCCGAAGGTAGATCTTTCTGCGTAAAATGTAATGTTGCAACTGAACGGGTTTAGCACATACTGTCTCTTTAGTTAAAAAATTGGTATAGGTAAATGATTCTGATTTAATTTTTAATTAAATTGTGTAGATATATTTGTATAGTGTTGGCGATTTTCAGGAATTCGCTGTTTGGGTAAGAAAAAAAATTGTATTATTCACAAAAATTAAAAGGTAAATAAAATCATAAATTTTTGGATGATTTTAGAGGATCTGAAAAACAAAAAAATATCGTTGACTATCTTTAAGAAATCGTTACCTGCCAGCTCCATTAGTTTAATTAATCCTCTTTAATTTGGGCTGTTCAAGAGCTTTGTAAGATGATGTGTCGCTGAGTTATCGTATTTCAAGCAAAAATGACCTTTTTGAGCTTTGTTAACAGCTCCACAAAAAAAAAGTCTTGTGTAAATGACGAGAATACATTATTTCGAGCCGTTGAATAGTAGGAATCCGATATCAGAATTACCCCAGCAAACCACCACAATTTTTAACATAAAAAATTATTAGGTATGATTTATTAGCAGCTTAAACTAGCAGTCAGATCTTCATATTCCCGTGTATCTTGATACTCTGAACACCAATCCGACGTCAGATTTTGCCCATAAGGTCACAAATCCTTTATAACCTTAAAAAAAACTTCCACAAAATTAATAAATTATCTTCTATGATCGAGGTATGATTTAAAAGCGACTGGAAATCGTGGTCTGACCTAAATATTGCACAGTTGAATAGTGAAGATACTGCCTCGTTAATTTTGAACATTCTCAAAACTGTGCTGTGCAAAACATACTGTGCTTTCCATTTCGATCGAAAAAGAAATACAATCAAGAAATTTGATGGTTTAATAAAAAATTACGCCATAATTTTGCGAAAGAATACATTTTATTTAAAAAAATAAAGCTTCAACATCCAAATTAGAAAATGATTGGTCAGTTCTAGTATTGTCCATGGTGTACCTTAAGGGTCTATCTTGAGGCCCCTACTTTTTCTCGTTTATTTTAATGATCCTTCCAGTGCTCTTGATGGTCATTGCGTATTATTTGCGGATTACACTATGATCTTATCAAATATTGATACTCAATTTAATGTTTTCATATTTCATAAAGCTAAATATTGGCTCTCAACCAACAAACTAAAGTTAAATGAGTCTATAACACAAACCATTAAGTTCACTTCCGACAGACGGACCTAAACTAGAAAGCACATATTAACATTTTGTGTTCAAAATTATCTACTCAAATATTTGTAGTACCTACCAACGACAACTTACAAATTGTCTGTCGCAAGATTTTCTCAGATCTATCTATTTCTCTCCAATAAATAGTCATTTGACTTACAGGGTAGTATTGGAAACTTAAAGGTATCCTCTATAAGGCGTTCTTATCGTTGTTTGATAAAAACATTTTTTCAATGCAAGAAACTTGATTAAAAAAGGTAAAATATTGCGTATTTAAGAATTTTCGCAAGAGATAACTTTATAAATAATGAATAGACTAAGAATAGTTTCGTTTTTTTAAACCCCTAAAGAAGCCAACGGGAGCTCAAATAGATGCGATTTTTCTTTCATTGTGACCCGCATAATTTTGTTGTTTCTCATGTTTCTTTTTGGAGAATAAATTCATAAGATATCGCCTTGAAAAAGATACAATAGAAGTCGACAATTCGAAACATCGGCTATTTTAGGACTGTTACTGTATCTTTGCTGTATTTTTCGAACACGATTACAATGGGGTCATTCAGTAAATTTTCAAAAACTTTCTTATTTTGCATACACAAAGTATTGCTCATGATTAGGCGACCCTGAAAATTTCAACTCAATCCGTTGAGCGGTTTTCAAACTAAGATATTTTTAAAATGCGACTATTTGTTTCAGTCGTGGCAATGCACTGACGTCACCGCATGGGACGGTTAGCCGGCTTGGCACTATTTCCAGATGAGTTTCTGCATCTACAGAATATTTTAGCGATTGTGTATATTAAAATTAAAAAATGGAAGCAAATTTCGTAAAAGCAGATTCTTCTAATTTGCCAGAAGTAGGTTCATTAATGGTTATGGATTTTTTTTTAATAAAAACCACGACTTTATCAGTGCTGAGATGAGAGGAGTGAAAATGCAAAGGTTATGTTTCAATAACATGTAAAGCTTCTTTAAAGTACGTTTTGATGTTTTTGTACAATAAGAATAAGGATTTTGCTTTTAATTGGACGAAATAGTTTCTGTCACAGATTGAAAAGATTTACCTAATCAAATACAAAATTCTTATTACTATTTTTATTCCCATGGAATCTGCATAAAATCTACCTAATATCTTATAAATATATTAATAATATAATATTTATTATGTATTTTTATATAAATACTTAGTACCTATAGGTATTTGTAAAACACCGGGCGTACCAAAATGAATATCGGGGTTTTAAAGCTTTGTAGAATATATTACAATGACCTTACTATTACAAATTATATATCAAATGAACGAGCAACTCGAACAGTTTGTCCTACAAGTGTTCAATGTGAGCACCCTCCGTCACACGAGTTCGTCCCAAACCTTGCTCAGTGTGTCTGGAGTAATTGAAGCAACTACAGCTTCAATCCTATGTCGTAGGTCGTTTAGGTCAGCTGGTAGCGCAGGCACATACACCCGATCCTTTACAAACCCCCAAAGGTAAAAATCGCCTGTCGTCAGATTTGGTGAACGTGGAGGCCATGCCAAACAAGCTCTGTCATCCGCCCCCTTGCGGCCAATCCGCCTGTCGAGAAGAACGTTGTTTAACCAATCGCGTACGAAGGCACGCCAATGAGGCGGCGCACTATCTTGCTGCCAAATAAAGTTCTCTGGTTCAGCTTCGTGTAATTGAGGAAAAAGCCACTTTAATTACAGATTCAGTCTTTACAAACTGTAACACACAAAAAGCTTTCTGCTCTCTAGTTGCCATCTTGGCTACTAGCGCTTCTAACGTAAGACGGAGGAACCAGAGCATGCGTACGCGCACGAATACTTGTAGGACGAACTGTTTGAGTTGCTCGTTCATTTGATGTATAATTTGTAATGGTAAGGTCACTGTAATAAATTCTACAAAGCTTTAAAACCCCGATAATCATTTTGGTACGCCCTGTATTTAAAAAAAAAACAACAATGGAAAACACAAGTGTATAGTGTTTCTAGAGGATATAAACGTATTTATTGCATGCCTAAATTACTTAGGGTAGTTTTGTTGCTTTCAAAATAAGTCATTTTTCAAATAAAAGATATTAAAAAAAAAACATCAAAGTTGAGACTCATAGACTATTGATTTTAGATCCACACGACAGAATTAGGGGGACATTATTATTTTTTTTTTAGGCGTCTTCACACTAGTGCTCTCACACTGGGGAACAATACAATATTTGTAATATTTTTCTGTTCTGTGTCTTCCATATTGCTAACAAAATTCGGTGTCTTAATGTATTATACTCAATCGAAACTTAAAAGGTAACTAAAACCCAAGTACCCAACTGACTGACGACACACGCAAGCATGTGGCACCGGTTTCCCATGCAGTGACGTCACACTCGCCGGTTCAGCGGATACTCAGGGAGCCAGTTTATGATTTTTAGATGACTTATAGGCGATATAAAATTCTAGTTTTCTGCAGAGAACCTTAAAATTGCAATATCTTTCCGTTAAGCAAATAAAAAAATTTGCTGAATGAGCCCATTATGACAGTTTTCGGCACTATAGTATAACAACCCCGGGTTCGATCGAAAAAAATATAAACGTAGTTGTGGCCAAAAATATGTTATCGTCATGAGGAATACCTACGTTGTATACATCTATTTTTAGTTGACCGGAAGGCGCTGGTTTCTAACTTTACAGAGGGGAAGTATGTTTTAATTTTATAAAACAAAAGCAGAATAAATACACTTAACTTTATTATTTACGTACAACAGTCTTCAAATCAAACATGTGACAAATAAAATAAACAACAAAAACATTAACAACCATTTAACATAAAATGAGAGTGCCAGGCTCACCTAGAGCTCCTGTGGGGAAAGAGCATGGCAGATAAACCCACGATCGTTGCTCTTACCACCCAAATATAAATACAAAACAACCGATAACAAAAGGCATACATTAAGATCCTTTGCTAATGTATAAATAAGACCTGACTTATTTAATGTCTCACTAAATGTCACTTCATTCGAATTAGACATGTACACTACCAAGTAAACTTGAAGAGGTTTGGTGTTAGTTAGCCGGCAGGGCCGGAAAGTACTGGAGTCCCATACGGGAGGCAATCCGGCCATGAGTTGAGATTTCGGAAGATCTGTTTTAGCAATTATTTTTTTTGTATTTAATTCTTTTTTTCCAGATTCATTCCTCACGGGCGAAAATGTTAGTAAATTCAACAAGGCTCTTACATGCGTATGACATAAAGTGAGCACAAGAAACGTTTTATTATTTGT
>NW_019419975.1:0-839 GCF_000390285.2 Anoplophora glabripennis
CTCTACATTTCAAAAAAAATTTCGTCAAAATCGCTCCATAAATAAAAATGTTATGAGGGTGGCCCGCTTTCAAATGGGTCACTCTGTATATTAAGCCAAAAAAACTTATTTTTTCAATATTTTGTTATTATTTAATTACGATTTAATTTACGAAAGTAAAAATTCACAAATTATTTTCAAATTATTATTTATTGTTAAAAGATTTAAAAAAGAATAGAAAGTATTTGAATTTATTGCAAAATTCTCAAAATTAAAAAATATTAATAAAAATAATGCGGTCGATAAAATTACAATTTTAATTTCTTGAAATTTTAATATACAGGGTGATTCAGAACTTATTCAAAAAAAAATCTGGATGTACAGAGATCCTTACAAATACAATTTTGTAAAAAAAAATGAAAAAGGGCAGTTCGAAAATGATTTAAAAATACACTTCTGCACGGCACTGGAAACTGGTCCACTGTAAAACCTGACCTCGCACAATGCGACCGGTATGGCGGCGTGATAAAAACGGACAAAAACTTTCGCAAGGAAAGAAATATGTAAATAGAATTTTATCGCACCTATTTTATATCGGCAAATTCAAATGCTTTTGCCTTTATTAATTATTAATCAAATTAATTTGTGTTTTTAAATAATAAAATCATTTGACATACCCGATGCTGCAACAGCAATTGTTCAAAATTTTATCCACTCACGTGTAAACACATTTGGGTCCGTCTTACTCACTTTCTACGAACTAACACAAATGATGTCTTGTTTCACCATAACACAAACGCTTCACCATAAATTAAAACGATATCCATCAACTCCGAGTACACGCAAACCATTTTTGACAC
>NW_019419975.1:2339-4788 GCF_000390285.2 Anoplophora glabripennis
TTTATTAACCGATTTCAATCTAACAAGTCTCATTTTGTAGATAATTTTACTCCCTACAAGCTGTCTGAGAGTCACTTTTCGCTAAAATTGATGGTTTTCCCTGCAAAGTGAAAAAACAGTTTTCCTCACTTATTTGTTTAAATAGAAAAGTTAGCTAATAAAAGTTTTTGACTCACGAGATGAGAGATGTCTTGTATTATGTTCCTTTAGACAATTCTACAATAATCTCGCGGATAGGACTTTTTTCGAGTTTCTCTTTTATTTTCGCTAATTTTCCTGGTGTAAAAGTGTCTTTTTCGTTCCAGAACATAAAACAAATGTCAAAATAATTTGTCATGTTTTCGAAATTCATTTACGATTTTTACGTAAAGAAACAAATTTCACATCTTTCTTTCAGGAAAATGGTGGCTTTGTACGGTACAGAGCGTCGACTGCTCGCTGGTGCAGGTACTATTCGACAGTTTCAACCGCACCGAGTGGATATACAGGGGATCCACGCGACTCAGCCCGATGTTCAGGGAAGAGCTGGCGGCGACCAACAGGCACACCGGCGTGAGGACGTCCCGGAAAGTTGGACCGGTAAGTGCGCCTCGTTAACACCGCCCGTTCTTTGTTTGAAAACGATAACCGTTCCAGAACGAGTCGGCCACCGTCGTCCAATACACCCGCAACAACGATTTCGTCCTGGCCTCTCAGGAGAGCAATTCCGTGAGGGCGGTGGCCAGGAAGAGCACGACTAAGCCTCAGAGTAACGTGCCCGCTCCCAACATCGTGCCGTTCCTGCCGCAGGTGAATAACACGCCGTCGAATATTACGGGACCCACGAGCAAGATCATGGTAAGTGTTGGGGTATTTAACTGGTAGACCGATCAAAATAAAACTCATTTAAAGGGGAAAAAAAAGAAAATTGTTACCTGGACTTTCATAAGTGGAAATGGTAAAGGGGCTTAAAATAAACGAAAAAAATAAATGCGTGAGCAGGGGCGGTGGAGGGTTGATTTGGGGGGTTGAAAAAGTTATTAAAAATTGTGAATTTGGATTTATGGCGAAAGTTGACGTCAAGCAAAAAAGTATCTAATACAAAAGTTGTAGATTGTGCAAAAATCTACAACTTTTGTAGAGGTGACTTTTTAACATAACCTCAAAATTTCCGAGAAAAATGTGAAAAACAGTTTTTTTTTTCAGATTTTTCGGTTTTTATTTCTCATTTCCACAAAAATAATTTAATTTTGACTAAACTTGGTGAAAGTATACCTTTCTCTGTCTTAAATAACCTCAATTTTTTTTAGATAAAAAAATCAAGAGGTTTCAGAGATTTTTTTCGGCCTGAAACACTTTTTTCAAAAAAAATTCTATTTAAAAATATCATCGTACAGAATTCTGCCTGTAATATTTTTTTTCGTTTTGACATATACTTTTTGGTGAAATAAAAAAATTTGTAATCACAGTTCAAAAACATGCTCAAAAATACAAAAAAATAAAAAATGACTTGCAGCAATGAATTTTTCAGTAATTGTTGATAACTTGTTTAAATTTAAAAAAAAATCAAAAACACCATTCAATTCTACGGAGAAAAATAAAAAAAAACTGTCTCATTGTTTGACCCAAAACTATTTTTGTACAGTATTGCTATAAACATAAGTCGAATAGTGAATAAATAAAATAAATAATATATTTTTTTTCCCTAGGATCGATTAGTGTACTTATTTTTTTTAAAGTTTGATGAATTCATAGATATACAGTGTGTCCAAGATAAGGGTGGGATAGCATTAGGATCTAGGAAACGGTAAGAGATACGGGGTGGCTCAGATTAGAAAAAAGTTGTGTTTTTTAGACCTAACAATTTTGCTGTTTAGAAAGTTTTAAAATTCCGGATAGTTTCGGAGATATCCGGAAAAACCCAAAATTTTCCAAAATTGTTAATTTTTTCTGGCTTTATTTGAAAAGGAATTTTAAAATAAATTACATATTTACAATGCCACTTTTTTCGCTCTATACAATGGTGTCAACATTTTTTTCGTCTTCGAGGGGACATCATTGTATTAATTTTTTTATAAACGTCGCTGCTATTTTTGTGACAAAATCTAGTCATTTTTAATTAGAGGATGTTACTATTGTAATTGCTTAAAAAGTTTTTAGCTTGTTTTGGCTATAATTTAAAATTTTTCCTGAGTACGGCTCTGAACGCTTTCAAAATATCTATTGGATGAAGTCATAACAGTATAAAAGTCAATACCGCGCAAAATATCCAACAATTTTTTACTACTGTTAGCAATACTAATTAAAAATAATAAAATATTTCATAAATTCGTATTATTTTTTTATTAGGTACAACTTTGTAAAATATGGATTAAAAAAAATTGTTGTATATTTTGTGCTGTATCGACTTTTATTCTCTCCTCTCTCTCTCTCTCCTCCAATAGAAACGGGTATTTTGAAAGCGTTCAGA
>NW_019419975.1:6235-7608 GCF_000390285.2 Anoplophora glabripennis
AGATAATAAATATTCCTCCCTTCGTCACGGAATTTTCTAATTGATCTTAAGTAGGATCTTCGCCAACAAATAATTTCATCTTTATCGATAAGAACTGACTTCCTGTTCTGCTTTTCCCAGCAAAAATTCAACTCTCGTAAGACGGCCCATAATTTGCTTCTACTGATTTTTGGCAAATCGTTGTCCTCTGAAAGTTCACTTAAAATTTTGTTTAGCGTTGGTATTTCTTTCTTAAAATAAAATGAGTGTACTTTTCTGCGAATGACATTTTTGAAGAAATCATCTATAACGACTTTTGATCTCCCTGTAGATGTTTTTGGGGGATTTACAGTATCTTGTTCATTTTTTGTTTCCTTTAAAAGTCTGTAGATAGTCGATTTTCCAATCCCTGTCATTTTTGTTAGCATTAGTGTTACCCGATAATTACCTGAAACGAAATATCACCACGCCCATGGCCGGTTCTTATTTCGGGGTTTTATTACTCTCTTTCATTTCCAAACAGACTATAATACTTTGTATTGCTGAAATTTCAAATCATCCTGAGATAATTTATCATTTTTGCATTTGTAATTCGACTTAGATGTTTATAGCAATACTGTACAAAAATAAAGTTTTGGGTTAAACAATGAGACAGTTTTTTTTTTTATTTTTTTCCGTAGAATTGAATGGCGTAATCAGTTTTTGAATGACTTTTAATTTAAACAAATTAACAATTACTGAAAATTTCATTGCTGCAAGTTATTTTTTATTTTTTTTATATTTTTGAGCATGTTTTTGAATTATGATTGCAAATTTTTTATTTCACCAAAAAGTATATGTCAAAACGAGAAAAATGATTATCGGCAGAACTCTGTATGATAATTTTTTTAAGTAGAATTTTTCTTTGAAAAGTGTTTCAGGTCGAAAAAATGAATATCAGAAATTTCTTCATTTTTTTATCTAAAAAAATTTGAGGTTATTTAAAACAGAGAAAAGTATACTTTTACCAAGTTTCGTCAAAATTAAATTATTTTTGCGGAAATGAGAAATAAAAAACGGAAAATCAGAAAAAAAACAGTTTTTCGCATTTTTCTCGGAAATTTTGAGGTTATCTTAAAAAGTGACCTCTATAAAAGTTTTTTTTGCATGATCTACAACTTTTGTATTGGATACTTTTTGGTTTGACGTCAACTTTCGCCAGAAATCCCAATGATACAATTTTTCATAATGTTTCAACCCCCCAAATGAACCCTTCGCCGCCCCTGCTCACGCATTTATTTATTTTTAGGTTTATTATAAGCCCATTTACCATTTCCACTTATAAAAGTCCAGGTAACAATTTTTTTTTCTCCAAGAGTAATTTGGTGGGACTATGGGTATTTTTTAAATATTTC
>NW_019419976.1:0-4019 GCF_000390285.2 Anoplophora glabripennis
TTTTCGCAAAGTAGTCATTGTTTTTCCAAAACAGAAAAAGTAATTTTTTTGTACATTTTCAAATTAATAAATGCTGAATTTAAAAAAATTCTCAAACATATGTGATGCTCAAAAAAATTTTTCATCTCAAGATTTCAAAACTAGAATCTTCAAGCTTCAAGATGCTTTTTTTTCCTAGATACGACCATTATTTACGAAGTTAAAGCCTCACAAAAATTACTATACAAAATTTGGAAAATTTTCTGCTTCTTTAATATTTTGCTGAGTTTATAAAAAAAATTTAATATACAATCAGAAAATCATAATTTTTTCGTCTAACCAAATGTTTCCTAATAAGAAAATAAATTATTAAATTTAATTAACTATTATTATTATTTTATTCTCATCTAATATAAATTGTGTTTTATTGAAGATTATTTTTTTTATACTAGCCAATTCATGTACTTGAATATAAATTTATTACTATAACACAGTGTATTTCTATGGACATTTAATTTATTTTCTTAAGGAAACGTTAATCTATCCTAAACCTGTGATTTTTTACACATTTCACATGTTTAGCTTAGCTGAAATCTGAACTGTATTTTTTTCTTCTGCGAGTAATAATATTTATATGATCGATGAATAACGAAATTAATTGTTTATGGTTAACAGTGGACTGTATCTTTATTTTTGTAGTAATGTATTACAGAACAAACGTGGTGTCACTTTGACACTTACTAGCCAACCAACTTTTTTTAAGAAAACTGTGAATCTAGCATGCGGTCACAGAGATAGCACGCGGGGTTATTTAAACTTGCGTGCCAGAGGCGAACCTAGAACAAGCTACAACATAGACCGCCTCCCTTAAACGGCTAAGCCTTCAATAAGTACATATGACATACATTATAGCATAAAATACATAGTTACTAGATAACATAGTCATTGACAATATAATGAATGCTGAACATGTTTGAATTGTGAACATTGGGTTGATTTAAAGTAAATCTAAATCTAAATAGGGTCTGTCTCAATCGGAAGCTTACAGATTTTTGTCGTAGCACTTCACCATTTACGGTTTTCACTTGCACTACGCGAACTACACCATCTGTGCCAGGATGCAGCTTGGTGGCAATTTATTGGTGGAAAACCTTCGTCTTTCAGAAGAACCATGTCGACTACCTGGATATCATTAGTCTTGTTAAATTTCCATTTAACTAAATCTTTCCATAAACTAATCAGTTTATTTGTTTATTTAGATAAACAATTTCTTTAACTAAAATAAATATTTTTCATTACATCATGAAATTGAATCTAAAATCATTCAAATCATCAAAAATCAAAGTTTGTGTTATATATTATTAGCTTCTGAGAAAAGTTATTAAGTCATATCCAAAATTAGCATTTACTTGCTGGTTATAAAATTTATAATAAACAAAGAAACTGTTCTCTCGGTGTAACTAATTAAAGATAATTGAAAAGTTGTATCATGGAAAAAATTGTTAATATAGCTTAAAACTCTAAGTGTGCATGGTTATCCCTAGCGATTTTAAGTTTTTATTTGTAAATTTACTGAGAATAGTCTAAAAAATAAAATAAAAACTATTTTTAATAATACACTTACCACCATGTGCTTATATTTCGGGCCACTAGACTCAATTATGTACCTGCAAAATTAAATATTGTTTATAAAACTGTAAAGATGGCAATAAAAATTAACAGATAGAGAAATAGCATCGTAAATTTTTTAAAACATTGTTAACATTTTCTTTTTTTTTTGGTCCAAATTTCCTTTTTAGTTAATTCGAGAAAGTCTTTGCTACTTTTGCTTTAATATCGTTTTATTTTTTATCTACATAGCGTATATGCTAATAATAATAATGAGCCATATAATGTGCATGTAACAATCTCATGACATTATCTTTTACAGCAAATTTTTGGCATATCAGTTAACATCGTTTAAGTGACATTCCTAGAAAGTCGTAGAAAAAATTTATTATATGTGCAGCAAACATTTTTTAGGTGTAACTACACTGACCTTAACTAAGTCGTAGTTCATTTTATACGTCATTTCATAAAATTTCTACTGAATACTTGTGACTAATTCCTTCATAAATTAATATTTTTTTGAAGGCATATATTTCTCCATATCTGATTCCTCGGGCGAGGTTAGTCGGATGTATCAACGCTGTGCACAAATGTGTTTTAATTATTACTTAGACAATCCTACGCAGAATATACTATATAATTTTTATGTGGTGATATAACATTTGCCTCGCACGACATTTAATTTACACATAATCAAGGTTAAACTTTAAAATAATATTTTAGTATCAAGCTTAGTGTCTACATTACAGTTACTTAACATTGCTGACATATCTAGGATTTAAGATCCTTGTATTGTTTATTTTAAGTGTTAATACGGCCTGTAATTAGGTAATCTTTTAGGTTTAAATAAATATTTGTGAAATGTGTCACCAACAGATAAGTCATTGCAAAATATGTAGTAGTAGTAGTACATATTTTAGTTTACAAACAAAATTACAATATACATATAACTGACAGCATATAAATATAAAAGTAAAAATTGTTTATCGCTTAAGTCGAATGATAAATAGACGGAAACTTTGTGGTGACTATTAAATAAATAAACAGTAATAATCTATATTATGTTAATAAATAGCAATACGCGTTGTAGTAGCAGAAATAGGCTAAATCTAATAAACTCGATAGTATGAGTCTACTGTGAGGATACAAAAAAAATTAAATAAAATTTGGGACACGTGGTTTTAAATGGGATGAGGTAAGCTCCATTTTCAATCCAAAGTATTATCTTTGGGATTTGACAGAAACGACTAATGACGTCATCAATTATATTTTTTCCAGAAACATACCCAAATTTGTCTCCTGTTAAAAAGCTTTGTTTTTTCTAATAAACTTTTATTAGAGATTTTTTTCTGTATTACTGGCTGTTTAAAAGCTATAAGCAATATCATCCATAAAAAATCGAGGGGTGTTGGATCTGGTGACTTTCTAGGCCACTGAATAGGTCCATTAAGCACAATCCATTTTCCTGTGAAAGTGTTATCTAAATATTGCTACACAATCCTGCCTTGTGGGGTGGAGGCCCGTCGTGCCGAAACCATAGGTTTCTCCTTAGCTGCAAAGGCACATTCTCCAGAAGTGCAGGAAGTTCTTTTTGTAGGAAATTTAGGTAACTCACGCTGTTCAATGTATGTTCATAAAAATAAGGCTCAATTAAATGCCTACTAATGATGCGGCACCATACATTTGCTCCAAAATAGCCTTGGTTTTGGAGTGGATTTACAATGTGGGAATTTTCAATGGACCAGTAGTGTTCGTTGTCCCTGTTTGGCAAATCATTACTGACAAACCGACTTTCGTCCGTTCAAAGAAAAAAAGATTCTGATCAACAGTTTCTACACTGAAAGAAATGGGCTTATTAAACTGTTTATCTAGAATAATGTGTATAGCGCATATTAAAACTTTTATAACCAATATACGACTTTTATTAAAAAAAAGCAATCATCTCCATACTCATTATAGAATGAGTTTAACTGGAACTATTCAATATATTCATAAGCTTGTAAGAGAGTAAAATATATTCCTAATGTTACAGTTAAAATTAATACACCTTATACATCTATGAAATAAAGGTTATAATGAATTACTTATACAATATTAGGTGTTATAGATTTTATGTTCCAATTGTATAGTAGGGAAGATTTGTTGTATAAAGACCAGTATCTGAATTTGTATATAACAATTATATTAACAGAATTATTCGTTCTTATACTGAATATGTTTCCGTTTTTAACGTGTAAAACGCGTCTTATAATGGTTAAGCGATCGTCACCTCTCCGTAATCGGTTATGATCGTAAAATTTCCGACAGTCCGCTGTGCATCGACTTACGAATATTACACGTCTAGTTTGATGAAAATAGACAGTATGTGCACATGTTTTGTGGGATACATGATCATATCGCGTTGTGTGAAATGGAAAATTATTATGTAAGTA
>NW_019419976.1:4670-7298 GCF_000390285.2 Anoplophora glabripennis
AAACCGACTTTCGTCCGCCCAAAGAACGTGCCGAAAAAGGTTCTGATCAACAGTTTCTACATTTACTGCAATTTGAGCTATAAAATTAAGTCTGTTTTCAATGTGACGCTCAGGCAAATACTCTAAATTGTGAATTTTGTAGTCATGGTACCCATTGGTCTTTAAAATTCGTTGAATGGCTGATTCATCGAAATTCAATTCGTGGATTTTGTTCGAAATACTATAACAGTCTAGCTGTATTAACATTGTTTCTTACCCTTCGGTCAATTATTTATTTTTTCCGAACAGAAAATGCATCTTCATTTCGTCGCTAGGTCGCCTCCAATCTTGTAAAGGTTCTATGATCAGGAGGCACTCTGGATACCTTTCTCGATATAACTCAACAGCTCGTCTTGATTTTTTTTGTGACTCGCCGTAAATTAGGAACATATCAACTTTTTCTGAATGAGAAAATATTTTGTAAACACAAAAGTTATACGTTTGACGTTCGTATTGGGTGATAATAACAACTACTTGATCCTTCGCCACCATTAGTAAAAATAGACAACAAAGAGAAATTGCATCCACAATAAAAATTCCATTTTCTTGTACTATTGGAAAAATTAAGGAAAATAGGTAACAAATCTAACATTTGAACAGTTTTTCAGACAATGAGATAATAATAGAATAAACAACAAAAAGCTAATATAAGTTCAGAAGACGAACAACTTTTTAAAGCGCGTGATATAAAGTCATATGCTTTTCTAATTTGTATTTGTCTGACACTTTCTTCAGTGTGAAATTTTTTGAATAGGCAAAACTGTTTTCATAAAAATAACCCTTGACCGACCCCCTTTTTGCACAAGGGTATATTTCGTTAGTTTTGAAATTTGTTCACAGAAAAAATCGAAAACTATGCCACAAATAAATAATGATGGAACAAAATTCATATTTTTCTTTCCAGTTCAGATTTTAAAAAATCGCTGAAACAGGTCAATTAGTAAATAGAAATTGTCACTTTTCTGCAATATTTTCTATTTTTTTGAGCCATGTTTGACAGTCCTATACGATTATCGACATTTTTTTTAATAAGACGCTCTATATTTTATAGTATAAATAGATATCCTTTTTAAATACGAATTCAGCGATATAAGGTTACGCCTACTTTTTTGTCATAGTTGTCAAAAAGTGGAGGAATTAAATGAAAACAATAATTTAGTATTACTTTTTACTTTATTACAGCAAATGTTCAAAGTGTCCGCCATTAACCACGACTAGTTCTTATCAGTATGCCACTGATATTGCGGGTGTAATACAATGTTGGATGGGCTGTAGTTATTTCCCTGAATACCATAGTACTAAACGGTAAATTGAATGTTTAGGTAATACGATTTAAAGAAACACCACACCAACCACAAATGAAAGGCATTGTTTCCAATTTTGTCACACAACAAAGCAAAAACTGGAGCAGGTTTTGTGTAGACCTCTTGCAACACAGAAATTGGTACTTCATCCTTTTTTCATTTTCTCTAGAGCAACATAGTTTCTACATTAATTAGAAACTATGTCTTGGAGGCATATACAGAGTGTTTTGAAACTATTTTTAATCTATTCTATTTAAATTGTAATAAAAGTGCCGTAATGCTATTTATTTTCGCTTTAAATTTTGAAATTATTCTTGATGAGTCACAGGAAATTAAAAAATAACACTATATTGTTTCAATTTCTTGGAATATATGTATATTTATATTTACTTTTTTTTTCACATGCATACTTTCAATTGAGCAACGAATTAATTAATAATAATTACTTAGTCTATTAATAAATGAAAATTAATAAGATCGAAATGCAAATATTCAAACATCGCACTGTAAGTAGTTCTACGAGATATCCATGTAAATTAAAATAATTCTCATGTCCGTAGTATATATTAATTGTTTGCATAAATTTGCAACAACTTACTATGCTTAACGACTTTTTAGTAAACAATGCAAAAAACATTTTCCAAAATAATGAAAACAGAAAATATTTCATAGTTCTAAGTCGGTACCTAACTAAAAAGTACGACAAAATTATGAAAATTTCGGAAGTAGTGTTTTATTTGTTTGTAATAATTAATTATGTCAAATCATACTTAGGAACATAAATACTTAAAATATATAAAATAAGAAACAGAGACCTAACGATTGTAAGATGTAGTTTAATCTATTATTACATAGGGTGTTATAAAAAAATAATTTATTGCAGGAAAGCGCTTCCTTTTCAAGATACAGCGTATTAAAAATTTGTAACTGTTATTTTTGTACTTTGTAAATACTTTTATTCCAATGGTACTACATTTTAGTGTGAAAAAAAAATCTTTACATTTTTTTTTTAATTTTTTCGCACATCTATACATATTTTAAATAACGAGCGTTCAAATAAAAATGTGGTCAAAGTTGGCTCTGACACATTGGACATAGGGAGTAGCTTATAGCGACCAACTTAACCTCATTTCTCAACGAGCTGTATAGAAGCTGTCAGTTTCAATAACGTTAATGACTATATAACTTTATTTTAAAGAATAATCGTGATAACAATAACAAACAATTAAAGGAGCTGCGGAAAGTGTCCCGCTCCTTGTTCTAAGCACTTTTCACACCTGTTCCT
>NW_019419977.1:0-7305 GCF_000390285.2 Anoplophora glabripennis
ACCAGTGGTCACAGTTTAAAACGATGATTAGTATTTACTTAAAGTTATATTTAATTTTAAGTACGTTTACATTATTTCTACAGTAATGTTAATAGATCTTTTTAATAGTGACGTCACATACGCCAAATAATAGGTAACCCCATTTTCCCAAGAATTTCTCAAAATTTTTACAAGGTCGATTTTCGACCTTATGTACTTTGGACATAAGTGCCAAAAGAATGTCTTCCTTTTCATGACCTTAAACATCGCGATATTCTGGCAATATTAAAAATATTTAAGAAGTTTCAAACCCCAAGTGACAAACTTACTTACTTACTTACTTAATTTATTAATTATTTTTATAGTAATTAATAAATTAAAATTATATCCACGTTGTTGAGCATGCGCATTATAGATAATTTCGTGTCACCGAAGTAGCCTCGCAACAGGATGTCATTCAAGAAAAGATTAACTAATACGCGAAGCACAAAGGCTCCATCTATCGCGCTGACTTCCACTATGCCATTCAAATGGCTACTACGGTGGAAGCGACTTGCTAAAATTTGCCAGGTACTTTATTGCACGAATGTCGCCTATAGAGGGCGAAACACAATGTAAGTNTAAGATTAAACAAAATAAGAGAAAATAAGCTAATGATGAGAGCGATGACAAATCAAAGAAATCTCATTTGCGTATGAGCCTATTCTTTCCGAGCATGCGCATTAGGGATAACAACAAATGTTTACTTTATTTAAATTTAGGAATATTCTTTTGTATTGTTTTTTTTTTGTAATCTTTAAGCACATTATGAAATACGTATTGGTTGTTCTTAAATACTTCTGAATCCTTGTAAAAATAAATTTGAAGTTGTTCATTTTTCTATCTATGTAAATAGTACACAACAGTCAGATTTGGTATGTACAATTTCAACTATGACAATTTTTTGCGTGCTGCCTAAATATCTGACGTCACACTAAAAGAGTCTATTGTACGCCACTGGTAGGTATTTCGTATTAATTATTTTCCTTTTTATCTCTAGTACGAATACTTCTGGGTCCATAAGTTCATGTTAGCATTTTCCTTCTGTTCATCTATAATTAAACATCCTGTACAGTTATTTTATTCGCAAACAATCAAAGGGAAGAAACTGTATTTAGAGACTTACGTAATCTACGATCGCAACTATTAAGAACATAAAAAAACAATGTTCGAAAGGACACTAACATCTATTACAAGATGTACACAGTTAAAGTACAAGTTTTTTTATATTGTTTGTAACATGTGTGGTATGTGATTTATTTTTTATTATGGTAAGAATAACTGTTCTTAAACATTCCAGCTATTTTTATAATCTTTTTAAGCTCACACATGTATAGCAACAGCATTTATTTTTGAAATCACGTGAAATACATTATCGTTCATAAAATGCAATTGCAATAAAAGTTAAGTTAGCGAATCAGGATAGAGTTACTAAGCTGGAATTAAAACTTGTAGCAAATTTAAAAATTGTCCTTTTCCCTTTTTATTGTGAAATATTTTATATTTGTATCCGACTCTAAGAACGTCACTGGCCTCTATAACTTTCTCTTTCCGTTGCTGTTCAAAATGGCTTTCTTCGCAGCCTCAGAAGACGCCTCGCAACAATTTGCATAGATTAGAGCGCCACTAAAGCGCTAGCACTGATAACAGGGGTCACAAATATAGACGTGGCTGTCTGGTTCTCCAATATCGTAAAATATTTAGTACCATAATTTACTATCCATTAAAACAATATACGGCTGGCACTTCCTGAATTATAATAAGAGTTACAGCTAATATGTTTTAATATTTAATAGTGTCAAAGTATCGGAGACTATAAAAGCTTCTAATAAATTCGAAATAAAATATTATATACGTCTGAATATAATTTTATGGTATTGTAAGGACTTTATTATACAATGAGGATAATCTGCGGTCAAAGACAATGGTTGTTTGTTTATTTCGTCTCTTGAAGGAATCGAAATAAGGTTACGGCTTTGATATTCTTAAAGAATTGCCATAAAAAATGCATTTCTAAAAGATCCAAAGAAATATTTTGTGGTCTAACAAACAATAAGATTGACAGACAAGGTATCATGTTCTAGGACGACAGATATATCGATATATTTTCATCAATCATTTACTAGTTTTTGTGAAAACTGACACGGAGATATCAACGGTGCGTTAACCAACGAACTTTTTTCATTGAAGTTGGTACAAAATTTCATTGAGGTTTAGTAATTTATTATTTAGCTTATATATAAATTTGTGTTGTCTTTCCTAGAAAATAAACTATAGAGACATGTCTCTTGTATACACAAAATGGTAGTGAAACCAAAAAACAATTAATAATTTTCACTAATGGGACTTTCTCTTGTTCATGCACTGGGTAATTGCCTTGATATGTTTTATTAATTATAGCTTGGTTCGGACGTACCAATATGCGATGATAGCTTTAATCATATATAAGTATTACTTAGGATTTTGCGCTAATTACCTGACGCCTCGGAAGTCTGTGAAAAACTACGAATTTCTACTGCAGTAGGTTATTAGGATAGCAAAATTTTACACCTCTTACCACTTTAATTCGGGTCGCCGATCGGTATTTTCTTAAGGCTACCATTTATTTTAAGTGCACGCAATTTTCAGTTTCTGAAATACACCCAAGAAATGAAAAATATACACAATAATAAGAAAAAACTGAAATGGTATGCGATTTTCAGTTGTTTTCAAGTTAAAGCGTAATTACAAATATAAAAAATTTGAAACCAGAGTATGTCATGTTCTAAGTTCAATAGTAGGATATTTTTCAGTGTCATTTTATGTTGCAATAGTTTAACATTTACAACACATTAACACACGTTTGCACGATCAATTTGTTACAAAATACCAAGAACTTATCCAAATTTAGAGTATGCAAATATGGTGTTTGTTTATGGTTTTTGTAATGGGAATGCTAATGCTGATGTTGAATCTTCAATGGTTTCCACAGATGCCCTGATAAAAATGTATTTATCAGAGATTTCAACAAACTGGACGAGCATTAATCTTACCGAAATTACTAAAATGAGCTAACAGCAACGTCATTTTCAGGTAGGAACCATTACTAAATAGTAGCCCGTCAGATCTAAAGCTGTGTATCATAAGTTTAGTGATAATTTGCCTTTGATCGGGTAAATCATCACATACTACTATCCAAACTACATGCATTTGGTTTAAGTGACCATTTAGTAATTTTCTTCTCTTTATATCTACATAACCGAAAACAATTTGTTTGTTATCACAGTACTAATTCTGAAACATATCTAGCTAGATCTGGTGTACCACAAGGTTCGAATTTGGGACCGTTACTTTTTTTAATTGTTATAAATGATTTACCACAGAGTATAACATCCGACTGTCTCATGTATGCAGATGATTTAAAACTCTTTACTGAAATCAGTAATATTCATGATTTTTCAAAATTACAAAAAATGATATAAACGTAATTTATGATTGGTCCGTAGAAAACAAATTGCCCTTCAATTTAGATAAATGAAAAGTCATGACGTTTAGTAAAGCATGTACGCCTAAACATTATGTTTATACAATGAATAACAATATTTTGTCTAGAATTTATGACTTTAAAGATCTAGGAATTAACTTTCAACCTTAATTTGAGTTTTAAAAACTATGGGAATGAATTAACTAATGCTTCATATAAACTTTTGGGTTTCTTAAAATAGTAACAGTTGATTTTAAAAATATTAATTCTATTTTATATTTATTAATACTCTTATTCGTAGTCGTTTAGAATATGGATCTATTATTTGGGACCCTTCAAAACAGTATCTTAGGGATGCTCTTGAAAAAATCCAAAACAAATTTATAAAGTATCTTTATTACAAAAAATATCATATTAGTCCCGGATTTGCTTCCTATGAGCCATTGCGAAAACAGTTTAAGATCTGTAAGTTAGAAAATAGAAGAATTGCCCGAAAATTAACATTTTTACATAAAGTGCTGAATGGAGGTTATGACGCTCCTTATCTATTGTCACAGATAAATTTAAATATACCTGACCACCGTATACGTCCAACACAATTAATTTTTTATGTCAGTTCTAGTACTCTTATTAGTGATATGTGTAATATTTTCAATAGACACAGACATAGAATATCTATAGACATTTTTGATACTACATTAATAACATTTAATAGAGTTATCCGTAATATAGATTTTACTTGAAATTGATTGTCCTGGTTCTATTTGCCCGGCTGCTCCCTTGCTGCAGTTTATTTTGAATTTTATTTTGTATTTTAATTAGGTAAGTTAGATAGGTATGTGCATGTTTATACATTTCTTTTTCTTTTTCCTAGAAACATGTAATTAGGTTGTTTCTAACCTGTTTGTTTCTAATATTAAAATAAAATAAAAANATGTCGTTTTCGTGAAGTCGCAGATATCCCAGAGTGATCAGAGAATGTATACGTGTCGAGTCTTCTTCGTAGGTGGTTGGTATTCTGTTTTTATAAACTGAGAACAGTACAGTCTTATCTTATTATTCTTTCCTATAAAAACGTGTGCATCTGCCACTGAATTCACAAAAAAACGAATTGTTTTTGTTAGCAAAGTTATTGTTTTGTTGTTATTGTAACAGGTTTTTTTATAATTTCAGTACTCTTGAAAAGAAGGCGTTTCATCACCTTTGTTTATACAAACTTCGTCCTTAGAATAAGGTTTTCTATTGATTGTTAAAATTTAAATACAAAAACTTCACCCATCCTGTATAATTACCAATAAACCTTTATTTTATAAAATTGAGTTATTAAGAAGCAACAAGAACTGGTTCTTAATCGCACAAGAAATGCTGCACACAGATTCATTGATCACTGATAACATCTAATGGGTAAAATACACCCTGTAACCGCAATGTGCATTACTCATCGTCCTTAGCATCCGCCCCTCGTCCTCCAGCCGAGCGAGATGAACCGTACTTCCAGCAGATTCGAAACAGAGATCTCCGCCGCGGTTTGTCACATTTTCCCTTGTAGAGTCGCTTGTAATATTTCTCCATGTTTATGGTTTCCTGTTTGTCCGTGTAATTAAATGAGTAACCGAGGAACATTATGCCGTGTAATTCTGATATAAAGTGGATGCGATTATACCGTAATAACCATTAGAATTTACAGCACTTCATTATAAATAACTTCTCTTGAAAACGTGGGTAGTCGATTTGCTTTATGTGCAGTCGGACCTGCTCCAATACGGGGGTAACTCAAAATAAACGAAAATAAGGGTCAGTGCTTCGTTACATTCGAGGATTATTTAGTACAATACGTAGTTAAAGATTGTCTAGCTAGAGAAGTTCCGTAAAAAAGAACTGAATTGGTATATTCGTTGGTAGTCACTAAGGTGTACAGATTTTAATGCATTAGAAGCCAATCCTTAAGTTGTACTGGGTGTAAGAAGTTTGACTGCCATTATTTCAGCATGAATCATAAATGAACAAAGAAGTTGTAGGTATATTACAGGGGGAGTTTCATCACAACGTGACAACAGCGCTTATCCTAACGCTACACAGCTGGTGCATACCACGTGTGCACGCGGAAAATATGTAAACAACTATTATTGTGAAACAGTAAATTGTATCGATTTTGTAGTATGAAGATAGTGTTGTTCCCAAATTTTAGCTCAAGTTTTTGTAAAAACAAGAACTTTTAATCAAATTATGAATTTGAAAAATATGTAATTAAAGTACCCAGATATTCATGTCATCCAAATAATCATAAGTATTAAAAATAATTTAGATAGATAATTTTAAAACGCACAATTACAAAACAAACTACAACATATCCTAAAAATGTCCACCACCATTTTCGATGCACGCACGACACTTTCGAATCCAATTTTCGCGCACTCGCTGGTAAACACTTCAAGAAAAGGAAATAGTGGTACGCAAAAAACACTCAGACACGGTTAAATTCCAGATACCCACTGAATTGCGTATTGCTGGACAGCTTAGTACCTCGCGTTATCCGCCGCGCCGTTGTCGCATTGCTCGATATGAATTTTATCGAATTTTATATTTATTACAAGGCTAATTATTTTTTAGAATTAAGCATAAAGAAGTTTAAAAAAGTGATAAAACATTGTATTTTATGGTATTCTATGCACGTAGTTATGTCAATATTCTTTAATTAATCAAACTTTTGTTTGTAACAAGTTGAAGATTTTTTTTCTCGGAAGCGGTTGAGTCTAGGACCTATGTCATGTAAGTTTTTTTTGTTTATTTTAATGTATTCCATCGTCTGTTAAAATTGAAGCAGTCAAACTTCTAACACCGTGTATACTTTATAGCGCCTGAGCTTAATCTTTGATCAGTATCAATTTAAAGGTTTGCAACATAAATTGTCTGAAGTTTTTTTTTATTATTTATTGAATATTTTGCCACCTGTGAACAAAGTTAAAAAAATTAAATAAACCGCTGCGTCAAAAGGATCTATCAAGGATTATTTTTATGAAGTAATAATAAAATAAATCATATTATATCTCTAACTATGGCAACGTATAAAAGCAAACAAATTTAAACTTTCAAAAATATTTAACAACGAATAGTCCTTTAAGTTCAGAAAACGAAAACAGATTGATTTTCGAAATATCAACTTTTTGAACTGGTCATTTATATTTAATTTGTCCCAAACCATCAGAAAAGAGTTGCAATATCTCGTAAACCGAGCCCTAAGTCAAACTCTTAGAGTGACAAAAATTGAATAAAAATTCAAACAATAGACGTACTCAAAAAAAAATATGGGGATCAGACTACCTTCCTCTCCTCCGTTTTCGCTTTGATATTTTAGATCAAAATTGAACAGAAAGAGTGCCTACTTAAGATAAAAGTATGTGTCAAATTTCAAACAAATATCTCCCGGACCTATCAATAAAAACAATTTTTTACATTTTGATTTTAACACCCTGTGTATTGAAAATAAGGCTCCGAAATGGAAAGTGGCATAAGAAAAGTCCCATTATTTTTCCAATGAATATGT
This sequence comes from Anoplophora glabripennis, assembly GCF_000390285.2. Taxonomy (NCBI): domain Eukaryota; kingdom Metazoa; phylum Arthropoda; class Insecta; order Coleoptera; family Cerambycidae; genus Anoplophora; species Anoplophora glabripennis. The sequence continues at coordinate 7,026 of NW_019419977.1, forward strand.
GGTTAACGGCTTGACTTACTAATTTGTAGCACCCTGTATAGGGGTATGTATCTCAAATTTTGTATTTGTCTTTATAAAAAATAATCCTTGATTGATCCTTTTGACGTAAGGGTTTATTTCATCAATATTTTTAATTTTGTTCATCAAGGTACCCAATAAATAAAGAAGAAAAAATGTTAATAATACAGGTCGACAACATTTCGTCGACCTTCTAACTCAGAACCAGAATGTACTTTTCCGGAGGATTTTTGTGCGCGAGATCCAAATTTCTCAATTGGCT